>NW_027643525.1:0-130607 GCF_032717465.1 Coenobita brevimanus
GCCCTCAAAAGCTAGCTAGCTAGCTCAACCCAAACATACAAAACATATGAACGCACACCCACGCACACGCGCTCACATCCACGCGCACAAGCGTACACGCACGCACACACACAAACACATCACGCGCACATACGTACACGCACGCACACACACAAACATACACAGCCATAACCACTACATATACTTACCAAACTAACACAATATACAAAACAAAGCACTTACCTAACTAACTCAATAAACAAAACTAAAGCAGTTATCTAACAAATACTATAAACAAAACAAAGCATGGTGGCCAGCCCACCAACTGTCTACTCCCCCTTCCTTCCTCTTTCTTACTATCCCTTCCCCTATTCTCTCTTCTTTCCTCCACCTTCCTATAAAAAAAAAAAAAAAAAATTGTGGGTCGAACTCGATGCCCTCACGGATGGCGGCTTCCTCAGATGGAGAGAGGGAGTTGGAGATGTATGCCTCACGGATCTTCTGATACAAAGTCTGATAGACGAGAGGCAGTGTATCATCATCGTTGATCGGATCCGTGAGGCAGAAGAGCAGCTCTTCCAGGTCCGCATCCGTGCGGGCATCGAGATCACGAGTGCCTGAGAGTGGTGGAAGGAAGGCCTCGATCCGGCGAGCAACGGTGGAAGGGTCGCTCCTGGCTTTTCCCCCTTTCTTCTTTGGTTTCTTCTTCTTCTCCTTAGGTGGAGGAGGAGAAGAAGAGCGAGCGATGGCGGCAGGCGGTGGTGAAGGTGGAAGAGGCTCCTCCACTTCGTCAGGAGCAGATGGAGAAGGCAAGGAGGAGGGCTCTACTACGTCCAGATGTACTGAAGGAGCGGGAGACGAGACACGCTCCTCCTCAGCTCCTGACGAAGGGAAGTGAACCTCCACAACAGTCTCCCCATGCTCGATGTCCATGGCCTGTGACGGTTCCGGGTCGGTGATCGTAGTTTCGATGGTGGTGGCGCCAGTCGTCCGGTTGAGAGGGGCATCCAAACACAGCCGTTTTCGCGGTGTCGTGCGAGGTGGTGGTGGCTGCTGTCGCCGGGCCTGACGCTCCTGACGAGGGGGGAGACGAGGATCGCGGGTGAAGCTTCGGGGAATAGCAAGGCGTGGCAGGCCGTTCTCCTCAAAGATTTGAGGAAGGAGAACAGCCAGAACCGTCTTGCTACCCCCACTAAAAGCCTCAGCCGTCGCGATACACATCGCAACGAGTGTGTTTGTGTTGCCAGAACTTCCAGGATCCCTTGGCTGGCGTCTCTGGGCAGGGGGACGCCGCCGTGCACGGGCAGAGCCCTGCACAGCAACACCACCCGGCCCAGTGACGTCCTTAGCCTCGGGACCCATGGAAGCCTGTACAACACGAAACTCCACCGTCTCTCCCTCGTCAAGTGAGCGCTGGAAATGCCGTGGATTTGGTGCAACGATCTCAGAAACGTGTACGAAAACATCAGCGCCAGTGTCGCGGCGCTTGATGAAACCGTAACACGATCTCAGGTTGAACCAATTCACGGTTCCCTGGATGGTAGTGGCTCCTGGCGGCACGGATCTGCTGTTGGGTGCCCCCCTCAACGGGTCGCAGGCACGAGCAGAGTCGCTGGAAGTCTCATGGAGCTCGGGCATAGTGACGACTGGCCAGGCCAAGCTATGCGAGAGGAGTCGTTGTCTGTCCACCCTGTCATATGCTTTCTTCAAATCCACGAAGGCCGTATACAATTTCTTTCCCTTCTCTAGAAATTCTTCCACTAAAGACCTAAGAATATCTGATCTACACAATCTCTTTCCTTCCTAAAACCTCCCTGTTCTTATATCCCTAACTCTGTCAATATCTTACCACATACTTTTCTTGTTACGCTAAGACAAATGCCCTGTGATTACCACACAATTCTTTTTCCCCTTTTCCCTGATCACAGAAGAATGTAGTAACGGAGCAGAATCAGAAATAAACCGGTAAGAAAGAGGTGTTAGTAAGCTTCATGACCGTACCAGAATACCGCCCCCAGACTGCCTGCCAGCCTGCTCACGCTAAAGGTAATAGCATGTGTTTAGTCTAGAACTATATCACGTAATTCAGCTAAACAATTCATCACATTCGCTCCTGTGCCACGCTAAAATGTGGTGGTAGTAGTAGTAGTACTACTAGTAGTAGTTGTTGTTGCCTAGGCAGTCTGGTCGAACAGCCCCGAGTCCCTAAGGAAGGCCACGGCTGAGACCGGGCTTTCCCACATAGCTCTCAAGGAGTGTACAGTATGTTGTGTTGCTGGCGTAGGTGATTGTTTGCAATGCAGTCTTGCATAATGTGCTTAATAGTATGGGGTGCTGTGTTGCAGATTTTGTGCAGTGCAGTCTTGCATAATGTGCTTAATAGTATGGGGTGCTGTGTTGCAGATTGTGTGCAGTGCAGTCTTGCATAATGTGCTTAATGGTATGGGGTGCTGCGTTGCATCCTGGACAGGCATCAACGACGGAGTCATCCAGCCTTTTCTGGTAACTCAAGAGGGCTAGATGATTCCCACATCTCAGCCTGGCCAGGTGACTCTGTCCTCACGAGGGAAATAGGATTCAGAAGGGTGGATATCAGGAGGCCGTGCATGCAGCTGTGTGTTGTCTTTAAGAACAAGGCCCTAAAAATAATCACAGGCTGCACAGCTACTACACCCACAGACCACCTACTGCACATCAAGAAACCAGTCTTCAAAGTCGAGGATCATCTAGACATGAGAGGCACACAAATTCTTGCCGCAGCCTCCACAAACCCACGCCATCCACTACACGATATGGCAGCACATCCACACACACATCAAGGAATATAAAAACAACACCCAGCACACGATATCATACACAAATACTGTCATCTCTCCCGCTTCAGACCAGCTTCCAGAAGCTAAAATATGATAAACAGCCTTGCTGGTACACACGACGATAGATAGGTGGCACCCATAAATATAAAGCATTGTTACAAACGTTTGGTGCTAGTTTGCGGTGTTAGGAGCGTAATGCTGTATGGTAATGAGGCCTGGCAGTAAAGGCAGAGGATATTCGTAGACTCAGACTAACAGAAATGACAATGATTTGGTGGATGTGTAGTGTGTTCTTGAATGCCAGGCCTGAGGGGGCTAGGTTTATGAAGGAAGAGTTGAAAGGAAGGATGGGAGTAGAGAGTACTGTTGTAATGAGGAGAGGTAGATTGAGATGGTTTGGGAGGAAGGATGGGGCTGGAGTGTATTGGTGTTGTGATGAGTAGATTGAGATGGTTTGGGAGGAAGGATGGGGCTGGAGTGTATTGGTGTTGTGATGAGTAGATTGAGATGGTTTGGGAGGAAGGATGGGGCTGGAGTGTATTGGTGCTGTGATGCAGAGAGGTAGTTTGAGATGGTTTGGGAGGAAGGATGGGACTGGAGTGTATTGGTGCTGTGATGAAGAGAGGTAGATTGAGATGGTTTGGGAGGAAGGATGGGGCTGGAGTGTATTGGTGTTGTGATGAGGAGTAGATTGAGATGGTTTGGGAGGAAGGATGGGGGCTGGAGTATATTGGTGCTGTGATGAAGAGAGGTAGATTGAGATGGTTTGGGAGGAAGGATGGGGCTGGAGTGTACTGGTGTTGTGATGAGGAGCGGTAGTTTGAGATGGTTTGGGAGGAAGGATGGGGGCTGGAGTGTATTGGTGCTGTGATGAAGAGAGGTAGATTGAGATGGTTTGAGAGGAAGGATGGGGCTGGAGTGTACTGGTGTTGTGATGAGGAGCGGTAGATTGAGATGGTTTGGGCATGTGGAGAGGCTGGAGGATGAAAGCTGGGTGCGGAAAGCGAAAAGTGTAAAGGTCGGGGGCAGGCAGACCGAAAAAGACCTGGGACGAGGTCATAGAGGCTGCCAGAGATCGAGCAACGTGAAGAGCGTGGGTGACCAAGGCCGACACAAGCAAGCATACTGGAGCCTTTATAAACGATACGGTATGAACGATACAATAAGAAATATCTCATGGAATTGATGGATTTAACCTAATTATACGTATAACTTGTTTTCATCTGACGGGACTGGGTAAACCGCCACACCTTTAATACTAAGTGGTGGTTGCAGGATATACGATGAGTAGTGGTTATGAGGGACGGGTGACTGTCCTTGATTACTATAGTCTGTTTGATTGACCTGTGCACTTGAGATGTATGGGGCAAGTAGGGTGTTTTTGTTTCGCGACTGCAGGTTGGCCGCAGATGATGTCACCGAAGTAAATGCATTCATGTATTGTAGTGCAACATGCGGACGTAGGTGTACACCTTGGGTGGATATTGTAGTGCAACATGCGGACGTGGATGTACACCTTGGGTGGATATTATAGTGCAACATGCGGACGTAGGTGTACCCCTTGGGTGGCTATTATAGTGCAACATGCGGACGTGGATGTACACCTTGGGTGGATAGTATAGTGCAACATGCGGACTTAGATGTACACCGGGGTTGGATGCAGTGCAACTTCGGACGTGGGTGTAGGCCGTGGGTAGATATTTTGATTCAAACATCACTCATCGTTTTATAAAACTTTATAATCAAATTTAATTTTCTTTGACAACAGCAAATACGAATGTATGTGAGCGAGGTGGACGGGGAGACCAAGAATGAGATGGAGGGATTGAGTGGCGAGAATGGAGAGTGAGAGACTAACTAGGAGTGTATGTGAATGTGGTGGAGGGGGAGACCAGGGATGAGATTGTAAATATTTGCCCAACAGAGGTGGGGACACGGGCAAACATGAGAGCCCGTCAGAGAAATAGGCAGGAAAACTAAGCTCCCGAATGAGAGCAAAACACGGGCGACAGTGGCGGACGAGGAAGAGCGGTGAGGGCAGGAGAAAGATCGTAAGGCAGCTGCTGAGTAAAGGGTGTAAGGGGCAACTAGCGCGAGGACATTGATTCATCATCGACAGTCTTCTCCCAGCACTTGCAGCAGTAACATCTCTTCCCCAGTCCCCTGGTAGTCAAACTTGGAATCACAACTCCCAAGACTTTCGCGCTGCTATCTAGGCGAACTTGCAGTTAACTTCAGTTAACTGCAAGTTAACGTTCCTTTCCTACTTTGTCAGCTGGCATTCCGGCCTGCCACTTAGAGTCCCTTGCCGTAGTACGAAGCCGAACCCTGAAGGGGTACCGTTAGGGTACATCCACAAAGGGGGGCCTCAGAGGCCTAGTTATAGGAGGCGGCAAGGGTGTCATTTTGTTAGGGCTAGGTTAGGCAAGATCCTCACGGGGCAGTGACGGGGTCTCCCACGACGCCCTCTAGAGGGCGGGGAGTTAGGCCCCTCGTTACTGTAGGGAACTGCCGGACTGCTTGCTGACATTTGTTTGTCTACTTAGATTGTTTAATTATTCCGTCCCGTACATATATATGGACACATAGGCTTGCGTACATGTGTACATTTACTGATGTACATGTGTATGTTTGTGTGTGTGTATATATATAAGTAAGCTAAGGAAGGGGTGAATAAATATATAAATAGAAAATATATATATATATATATATATATATATATATATATATATATATATATATATATATATATATGGAGATTTTCTGCTGACATTTGTTTGTCTTCTTAGATTATTTATTCCGTCCCGTACATATATATGGACACATAGGCTTGCGTACATGTGTACATTTACTGGTGTACATGTGTATGTTTGTGTGTGTGTATATATATATATATATAAGTAAGCTAAGGAAGGGGTAAATAAATATATAAACAGACAAATTATATATATATATATATATATATATATATAGAGAGAGAGAGAGAGAGAGAGAGAGAGAGAGAGAGAGAGAGAGAGAGAGAGAGACTTTTCCATGCGTGAAGATAGCGAGAGTTAAGATTAAACACTCCCACCCTAAACTCCGGAACACCCAGATTGGACCGCTACAGGTCCTGGCTAAATTTGAAGTAGCCACTTTGAAAGTGTTTCCCACCAATGATGCTTTAATCATACTGACGGCAGATGACTCGAATGCTGACAAGATCTTCACAGACGAATGCACTCGAGACCTCCTGGCCAATGACTACGAGCCTGTCCTCCCCCCACAACTGCGCTCACGTACGAGTAAATCCATCATCCTGAGAAACGTAGACAACATCATCTACGACAACAATGAGGATGACATCATACAAGAAAATTAACTTGCAACAACACCTTCATACGGGAGGGAGATGTGGAGAACATCTACAAGTTTCCACGCTCTCACAACATCAAAGTAACATTCAAACAGATCGCGCAGGCAAAGAAAGCAACTGAGGCAGGACTTAAACTGTTCTACCTCAGCATTCCTCACTACCAAATTGAACAAGAACAATTTATCCCGATCTTGACCTGCTACAAGTGCTATGCAGTCGATGGACACTCGGTAAAGGACTGCCCCAAACCTCGAGAGTAGAAAGTATGCTCCCTCTGTGCCAGCACAGAGCACAAGTACACACAGTGCACCTCAAGCACAAAAAAATGTGTTAACTGTGATGGTGAACATGGAGCAACTGCCATGTCTTGCCCTGTAAGGAAAAAAGCGGTGCAGGAGAAGAGAAAGTCTATTGCCCAGTTGCCTGAACAGCAAGCTGGACAATCAAGAACTTACAGTACAGCCGCTGCAACAACAATCAACAGCAACAGCACTACCACTAACTCACCTCTACCAAGCCTCACAGTCCCGCCCAGTACTATTCTGTACTGCATGTATGAAGCACATATGCTTAATGCAACATACCCTGGGACTTATGCTACTCACCTAAATAAACTGTTCCAAGACAATGGAATTCCACCTGTCAAGGCCCCAAGCAACCCACCCTCTAAAGCTATCCTAAACAAAACCAATGCAGTTACCACCACACCCCCTACTGCCTCCCCTCTACTCCCCGCCTTTCAGACTGAGTCTTCAACCCTCACCACGCCCTCAGAATCAGCAATCACCGACAATGAACTGATGGGGAATCCCCCCATCGCCACCCAATCGCACCTCCCCATCCAGGTAACAGCTGAATCAATCAGTGATGAAAACCCGACCCCACCATCGCCCTCTAAGGCAGAAAACGCCACTTCTAACGCTACTCTACCGTCACAGAACACAGAGTATATAACCGATGCCTCCACTTCAGAGGAAGACGAAGAGACCGACGAAGAAGAAGTCAGTGCCAGTGAACTAGGAGGAGTAATAATCTACAGCCCCGAATCCCTCCAGGAAAATAAAACAAAAGTAGATAGGCAACAAATAGCAGCGCTAACAATCGCATCACATGTAAAAATCGAATACGGCAATGACAACCTTTCAACAAAGTACGTGTACAGTCTGTTCATCCAGAAAAGGGTTGATATCAACTCGTGCCAGTTCAAGGTTGCGAAACCCGGCTTCTTCAACATATGCCATAGTGTATTCCTCCGCACTGACAGACTTAGAATTATCCCTACTCGTACTGTTAACAAATAAATGGAAACGATTAGAGTAATTCAACATAACGTCCTCCACTGGCCGACAAACAAACGAACTCTAACGACGATCTACCAAACTATAGCACCTGACGTCGTTCTCATCAACAGCCACGGAGTTGAAGACAGTGACAGTATAAAAATCTATGGCTACACTGTCCACAAACGTAACACCAGTGGTGAGAACGGCGATGGCTCAGCTATAGCCATCAGGACACGGACTGACATACAGACTAGACGATGACTACATTACAGACATGCTCTCAATCACGCTGCAAACCACGACAGGACCACTTAAACTAGCAACGATGTACATTCCACCACGACGAGCTTTCCTACCCTTCCCCGACTTTCACAAACTACTCTATGACAACGACCCTGTATACATACTGGGCGACCTAAATGCCAAACATCCAGCCTTGGGAGACAATTACGACAATACAGTAGGACGAAACCTAATGACATTCATTAACGCAGGCACAGCACTGCATACTGGCCCCAACTTCCCAACCTTAATCCGCCATAATAGTGCCACATCACCTGATATCATCATCACCAACAACCGTGCCCATCATCACACCTTCTCTCAACCCGGCCCTCTAACTTCATCAGATCACATACCCATCGTATTCACCATCTCCACCTCACCTCTACATATCCCTGCCACACCCAGACTCAACTACAGACAAGCTGACTGGGACCTTTTCAGAAGGATCTCTGACGCCTCCTCCCTGACGTCCCCTCCCTTGACAATCAGACTCTGGAACACATAGACACTGCACTTGAGCAGTGGCTTAAAGCAGTGGATAGTGGCATTAAAACTGCTATCCCTACAACAACATTTAAAATTATTAGAGCACAAAGACCTTCCCCAGAACTGCATGTACTCCAGACTCACTATACAAGACTGCACAACCTTGCTGAACGACAGGGACTGACATACGACCAATACCAAGAATATCGACAGCTTCAAAGAGACATACAGACACTGTGCAGACAGCTCTGCAATGACCAATGGAACCTTAAAATCACCCAGCTGACAGAGAAATATCCTGACCCAACCAAGTTCTGGCGAAAAGTACGTCTTCTCAAAGGAACAGACAAACGACCATCCCCTTATCTGATTGACCGCCAAGGACGTAAAATACATGATACCCAAGGACAACAATTATACCAACCTATGGCGTGACATTTTTCAAATATCTGACGACGAAAATGACGATTTTGACGAGGACAACGAACGAATGGTCCTTCACTTCCTCAATGACAACAGAGACAGAATCCTCCCCCATGACACAGCAGACTTCTCCAGACTAACGAACAACCTTCTCACCTGCCGACCTTGAACTGACCGCACCAGACCACCACTACTGTCAGGAGACAGTTGCACTGCACACTCATTCCCTGCCCACTCCTGAGTGAATGCACTCCGTCGTCCGTTGTGCTAGCTCCTGAAACCAAAATGTAAGGAGCTGTCACATCTGATGGCGGGGTCGTGAACGTGGAGTGGGTTGGGAATAGACATTGCCCATGCACAGCCTATGCCTCGTGCACCCTGGTGAGTGCCATGGGGAGGAAAAATAATTTCTAGCCTTCTCCCCCCATTTCCTTTAATACTAAACTCCTCCTTTCCGTGACTATAGAGCCTGTGAAATAGAGAGCAGCAACCCACCAAGACAGCAGAACCCACCAATGCCACACAGACAGGCACCACCCTTAGTAGCGCCGGGGGTACAAACTATGGCTCTTCACCTTCATCGATATATCTACCCTTGTCTGCACATACACAGAGTGACCGCTGTATAGGACCAACAGGAACACAGCATACACAAAAAATAAAAACTAAGCCACAGCAATGAGGACGGCCCCCAATCTTTATACCTCCGACTGTCTTTCATATTTCCCCACTTAATCTCTTCCAATCTCTCTCTCTTCTTTCCCCCCACTTTTCTATGACGAAGTGAAGTGCGGCCACTCGCAGCCCACCTCTCGCCGAGGCAACACCTCCACCGCTATTCCCGGCGGGACCAGCTCTCCACAGCAGCCGTTTCAGCTGAAGGACGGGTCTGTCCTCTCCACCTACGGGAGTGCCCTGGTCAGCCCACCAGGAGGTTGAGGCTCGTCCGCCCTTTCCATGGCCGACCACCCTCCCTCCGCCACTACCTTGACCGGGGTTGTGCCCTTGTGTCCACCTGGACTGGGCCTTCCCTCTACGCTTCCACCTGCTGCTGTGGAGAGCTGAAGCGAGTGAATGGGGGTTGAGGGCAGAGTTCGGAACGCTTCTATCAGAGCTTCGGCGCCCTCACCATCGGCGCCGTTTAGTCTACCATGCTCTCGTCCCTCTCTGCCCTCTGTAAACATTGAGCAGCCGGCCGCCAACCACCGCCGAGTCGTTTGGGGATCCACGTGAGCATGCCGGTGCCCCTTCCATCGGCGCCGTGCAGTCTACCGCTCTCTCCCCCTCGCCTCGTCGATCATCGGGCTGTTGCCTCACCACCATCGCCTCGTTCCCTTCCTCTGCCGCCCTTGCCCTGTCTGCCAGTCTGCCGTCCGCGCTTTGCCCCTTCATTGGAGCTGTTTTCTGCATTTTCCCTGACGGGCTCTCATGTTTGCCCGTTCCCCACCACGTTGTGGGGAGAATATTTCAACAACAACAACAACGTCTGTGCGGCGACTGGACACAGTCCAACAACTCCCACTATCATACACACAGACTCGGCTTCGGCCATTCACACCCTTCGCCAAAACGCTCACAAAGACAACATTCACCTAATATACAACATTCTCACCACCACCCAAGCTATCCGCAATGCTGGGGGATGGTTACCATAAATTGGATCCCTAGTCACGTAGGCATTGCAGGCAACGAAAAGGCAGATCGAATAGCAAAACAAGCCCTAGAAAACCCCAGCATTGATTTTGTAATCTCCACGAGCCTGCGCCAAGTCAAGCATGCCATTAAGACCAGGGCAGCCAGATTAAATAAAGAAGACCACCGCCTATATGTTGAACTGGGTTCCCCCTCGGCTAGATGGTACTCACTTGCCACACGCTACATACCACTGCCAATCACAACTAGATCCAACCTTACGATGCTCAATCGTCTGCGCCTGCCTTCGCCTGGGCTATAAATGCTACGATGAAATGGTTCCAGATGACGAAACCCCGGAACCTGCATGTGAACACTGCCAGGAGGCTCCACTTTATCCCCTCCTGCACTATCTTCTCAGATGCCCAGCCACATCCCTCATCAGGAAACGACCTCTTCCTAACCCAGTCACTCCCAGAACTCACGAAGCAGCCAGATCCATAAACTCTTTACGTAATGCCGCAGCCTTCGTTGTAGCCACGGACCCACTCTCAGCACTGACTGAGGTGGTGCGCTCTGCACCTCCTCCCACCTAACGTGCATATCCACTGATATGCAGGGTATGTATGTGTGTGTGTGTCTGTGCGAGTGTGCGTGCGAGCATGTGTGCATATGCATATATATATACATGTGTGTATATATGTGCATATAGTTTTTAAAGTCAAGAGACTGCTCCTGCAGTCTTCATCACTTACTTGTCTCTGCTTAAATCACTGACTGGGCTAACATATGGCCCGGCCCCTTCCACTTCAACGAAGGGGAAATCTTCAACAAACAAACAAACATGTGCGGCGGTGCCCATGTCGATGTCATGTCATGTCATTCTGCTTCAAGCTCTCGCACCGTGCACATCTCCCAGAAGAGGCCTCCGATTTTCCACTAGCCAGTGGCTGACACCTCACTGCGCTCTGATTGGATGGCGCCGGATCTGATTCCTGATTGGAGGGCACGCGATCCAGCAGAATACGACAGTTTTCCAACTGTCTCACAGGCAAATTAAATAGGAAAGCAGTACTGCAGTGTCAAATCCAACCGTCCCCTTACCAATTCACGCCGATGTTGAACATCCAAGCCCGTGGATCATTCCTCACCCCTGTTCTCTAGCTGAGACAGACTCAGAATTCCCAAGACAGACTTTGGTCCTTTTAGGCTCGCCCAGTATTCTCTTCCCGGCAGCCGCAGCGGTAAGATGTCTCCCGCTCGCTCCCGCTCTGCATAGACTCGGCGCTCATAGTGAAACGTGGATAGCGCAAGCTAAGACTTTTACTGCTGCTTTTCCCAGCACCTTACCGATTACGACTTTCCCGTCATTCTGCAAGTCTGTCCAGCCAGCTCACCTTGGCTGAAAATCTTTTTTACTACGTAAGACTACCTTTATTTCTTAGATTTTACTTTGGTCCTGTTAGGCTCGCCCAGTAGAGGCTCTGGTGTGGTACGAAGCCGAACCCCGAGGCCAGTGGCACGAGGGGACCCCGGTCGGGGGTGGTTATAGGAAGCACTGGAATGGGTATTTTCTTTAATAGGGTTAGGGATCAGGGGTACTCCTTTGACCTTGCAAGTGGTCACTCCCTTTAGAGGGGGGGAGTTTAGGTTACAAGCCCCAGATCACAGGTAGATTGGACCAACTAGGCGGCCTGTTAGTGGCCTCTCAGGATTTTTTCCCCATGTTGAAAAATGGGTAAACTTAAAGTCAAACACAGTAATCCCCAAGAAAATCAAGTTAAACTGAAATTGCTTGAAATAGTTGCTCCTCACAACATAAAAATAACAGGACTCCATGATTCAAAAGAATTCATCATCGCAACTACAGCCACAGAAGATGACACTAATAAGCTCCTGTCTCATCCTCTGAAAACATCTTTACAGGACAATGGCTTCACCCCAATCCTCCCTCCCGACCTAAAAGCTAAAAGGAGCATTATATGCACCAAAGTAGATGACATCATCTACTGCCACAGTGAAGAGGAGATGGAACATGAAGTCATTAAAGAAAACTCTTGGGCCAAAATCATCAAAATAACCGAATTTGGCAACAGAAACACTATGAAAATAGAATTTGATGATATCAAGATGGCAGAAAAAGCAATAGAAGGGCTGAAATTGTTCCATCTGTGCATCAGCAAAAATCAGATCCAGGCTGAGAAATATCTACATATCATAATGTGTAAGAAGTGCTATGAAATGGACACACATAACATCAACGAATGTCCTAAACCCAAAGATTTTAAAATCTGTTCTGAATGCTCCAGTCTTGATCACACTTGGAAGAAATGCAACTCCAACTTCAAAAGTGTATTAACTGCGAAGGAGACCACCGCACTATGGCTATGAAATGCCCTAAAAGAAAAGAAATATTAAAGAAAGCAATAAATACAACCCCCCCCCCTGCCACAGTACGACCAGGTCTAAGCTTTGCACAAGTAACAAAACCAAACCCTAACACCCCAGCAGCCGCTATACAAAATGGATCTCCCAACGACAAGTTTGCAGACTACATGCTTCTTATCATGAATGCTCACATGCACGAGCTTGCAAACCCAGGCAGCTTTAATAAAATTCTGGGGGAAAGTTGCACACTTAATGGACTACCAATTGTCAAACTCCCTCCTAACCCCCCCTCTGAAAAAATTATACAAGCCATTCTGCCATCTACAACTAAAAATAACCTGCTGAGTCATCCCTTTACACACAAACCATCCCTATCTCTGAAGAGAAAAACGAAGAGGCTATGGCGCTTGACACACATGAAGATGAATCCATCCCACATGGAAGTAATGACATCTCAAAATACCAAACAGACAGCGAATCAGATGAACACCTAAGCTCCTCTGACGAAGACGAAACCGAAAATGACAAGGTAGAGGTCGTAGTCCTCCCCTCAATTTGGAAGTCAAACAAAGAGAACTAGCCAAAGCTATAAAAGATAACAAAGCATTATTCATACAAAATCACAACATACTGAATCCAGATTTATCACTCAACCAACTAAGAATCACCTGTGAAAAACTAGAAACCTTCCAACATCTTATTCGGCCAGCTAACACCGAAGAAGAAAGACTTCTCCTTCGCCTAGGGGATCAGCACACAAAGGCTTCCCAACCCTCTCAGTCCAGACCCCAAAGACATAGACAATGAAAATCATTCAACATAACGTCCTTAATTGGCATGGTCGAAGTCTAGGTCTTAGCAATACCTACCGTAATTTAGATCCAGACATCATTCTTATAAATAGCCACGGCACTACCGCACCAAATTCACTCCGTATCCCTGGGTATAAAACACATAGTAAAAACTTTCTCAATCGCCCTATGGACGGCACAGCCATTGCACTGAAAAACAATTTACAATACAAAATCATAGACAATTTTATCTCAGATCTGATTGCCGTAGAGTTACAAACACACACTGGAAAAATCATTATTGCTACAGTATACCTACCCCCTAGCCGCCCTTACCTCCCAACCCCCGATTTTATTAACTTATTCAGAAGAACCATCCCTATATACCTCATTGGTGATCTTAACGCTAAACACCGCCTCCTGGGCAACAGAAACTCAAACGTCGTAGGAAGACAACTTCCAAGACTCATCCAAGACACCACAGTAAGACACATTGGTCCCAACTTTCCTACATTCCTCTCACACAACTCTACCTCCACCCCAGACATAGCTCTTTGCAACCTAACAGCTTATCACAACACCCATTTCTCTCCCGGCCCTCTCACCACTAGTGATCACATCCCCATAATCGCCACTATCTCCACTGCCCCAATAACCGCCCCCATTCCACCTCGACCTAACGGCCAACTGGAATGACTTTAAACAAGATATAACCACAACATTTACTAACTTTCATATCCCCGGTGATGGAACACTAGAGGAAATCGATCAATCTCTTGAAAGATGGTACTCCAACATAAATATTGCAATCAACAACAACATCCCTACAACCACACATAGAACAATCACTACTCCTAAACACAACAGAGACACACAGATCCTCATCAATCAATACAATGCATTAAGAACTCACTCCCAAACACATGGTTGGACACGAGATCACTTTAGACTATACAAACTACTTCAAACTCAACTACACACATCCCTTCTAACAGAACACAACACACATTGGGCAAACACTATTGCAAACACCGCCAATCGAAGTGGAGGAGCCTCTTCCACCTTCACCACCGCCTGCCGCCATCGCTCTCTCTTCTTCTCCCCCTCCACCTAAGGAGAAGAGGAAGAAACAAAAGAAGAAAGGGGGAAAGACCAAGAGCGACCCCTCCTCCGTTGCTCGCCGGATCGAGGCCCTCCTTCCACCACTCTCAGGGAATCGTGATCTCGATGCCCGCACGGATGCGGACCTAGAAGAGCTACTCTTCTGCCTCACGGATCCGATCAACGACGACGATACACCACACTCTGCTTGGCCCTCCCCGACCTAACTTTGCCATGGCCAATTGGAATAACTTTAAACAAGATTTAATCACAACATTTACTAACTTTCATATCCCCGATGATGGAACACTAGAGGAAATCGATCGATCTCTTGAAAGATGGTACTCCAACATAAATATTGCAATCAACAACAACATCCCTACAACCACACATAGAACAATCACTACTCCTAAACACAACAGAGACACACAGATCCTCATCAATCAATACAATGCATTAAGAACTCACTCCCAAACACATGGTTGGACACGAGATCACTTTAGACTATACAAACTACTTCAAACTCAACTACACACATCCCTTCTAACAGAACACAACACACATTGGGCAAACACTATTGCAAACACCGCCAATCGAAGTGGAGGAGCCTCTTCCACCTTCACCACCGCCTGCCGCCATCGCTCTCTCTTCTTCTCCCCCTCCACCTAAGGAGAAGAGGAAGAAACAAAAGAAGAAAGGGGGAAAGACCAAGAGCGACCCCTCCTCCGTTGCTCGCCGGATCGAGGCCCTCCTTCCACCACTCTCAGGGAATCGTGATCTCGATGCCCGCACGGATGCGGACCTAGAAGAGCTACTCTTCTGCCTCACGGATCCGATCAACGACGACGATACACCACACTCTGCTTGGCCCTCCCCGACCTAACTTTGCCATGGCCAATTGGAATAACTTTAAACAAGATTTAATCACAACATTTACTAACTTTCATATCCCCGATGATGGAACACTAGAGGAAATCGATCGATCTCTTGAAAGATGGTACTCCAACATAAATATTGCAATCAACAATAACATCCCTACAACCACACATAGAACAATCACTACTCCTAAACACAGCAGAGACACACAGATAACAATCAGTACAACGCATTAAGAACTCACTCCCAAAGACATGGTTGGACACGAGATCACTATAGACGGTACAAACTACTCCAAACTCAACTACACACATCCCTCCTAACAGAACACAACACTCATTGGGCAAACACTATTACAAACACTGCCAATCTTTACAACGATCCCTCCACATTTTGGCGTAAAATAAAAATCCTCTCAGGAACTTCAACCCTGAGCCTCATTACATATTAGATCATCTGGGAAACAGACAACACTCAGCCTCTGAAAAAGAAAGAACACACAGGCGACACTGGGAGTCCATCTTTCAAGAGATCGAAGAAGAACAGAACAACAACAGACACGACAATTTAGTAAAAGAATTCCTTACCATCAACGCAGATAGATTAACACCGTACCACTCAGGTAACCCCGATAGATTAGACTCAGACACAATATTTACCACTCCTATTGCGACAGAGGAAATTACCGCTATTATTAAGAACTTAAAAGACTTGCCCGGGAGAAAGTGGATATAATAAAACTATACTATCCAATCTCCCCAATATAGCCATTGAAAATTTAAAAAACATATTTAATGCAACCATCTCTGCAGGATATTTCCCCGACAAATTTAAAGAAGCCATTATAAAACTAATCCCAAAAAAGAACAAGAACCCACATCTCGTACAGAATTACAGACCCATCTCTCTTTTAGAAGTCCCTGGAAAGGTACTAGAGAGAATAATTAATAAAAGGCTCAGATTACACCTTGAATCTGAGAATCTATATAATAAGAATCAATACGGTTTTCGACTACTAAGGGGCACCACTCAGGCAATTGCAATAGCATCAGAACATATAGCAATAAGTAAATCTAACAAAGGACAATGCCACATCATCCTTAGAGATGTAACAAAAGCCTTTGACAAGGTGTGGCATTTAGGCCTTAAATATAAATTACTTAATCTCAACCTCCCAACTATAACTAAAAAAATTCTCTGTGATTTTCTTGACGACAGGAAGGCTAAAATCAAAATAAATAATTGTACAGGTGCTAGCTTTGCTCTGGAAAGCGGGGTTCCTCAAGGGAGCGTACTCTCACCAACTCTCTACTTTATGTTCACCAGTGACTCCCCACAAGCAACTCATGGAATCAACATAAGCTACGCTGACGATATTTCCCAAATTATTAACTATCCTGGACCATCTAGAAGGATCATGAATTCAAGAACTCAAAGCGAAGTCGAGAAAATTAATGAATATGAATCTAAATGGAGAATACAAACTAACATAAATAAATTTTCCATCATTCAACTTGCCAACACCAAAAAAGAACCTTTAATAATTAATGAAGAAATAACTAACTTCAAAAAAGAGGGTAAAATACTTGGTTTTAAACTTAACTCAAGAGGCTATCATCCTAGTGTACAGGATAGAAAACAAAAAGCCACTGGAGCATTATCCCGCTTACTCAGATTCAAGAACATGCCTATAAAAGTCAAATCCCACCTTGTCAAAGCACTGATCCTCCCCATTCTAGAATATCCCCCCATTCCCACACACACCTTCAGCTATACCCAACTTAAAAAACTACAAATCTTACAAAACAAAGCCCTCAGATTTGCAACTAATCAGCAGTACCCTTACACACTTAACACGGAACAAATACACGCCATAACCAAAACCAAACCATTAAACATAAGATTACATAACCAAGCCAAAAAAAAGTTTGGAGTAAAATCGAGGAAATTAACCCCGAAACATGCAACGCACTAACTTACATCAATGAGGAGAATCGCTCTTTTCATAAATGGTTCCCTAGTAGTTTAAAAACCATAATAAACAACCATGACCCTATACCAATTTACTAAACTCAACCAAAACCGATAAGTGACGCACTGATTTGTATCCAAACTACTCAATCTCACAATACAAAAAAACCCACCTAATTACGACATAAACCCAAACAACCCAACCAAACCTTCAAAAAGCTAGCTAGCTCAATTCAAACATACACAACATATGAACGCACACGCACGCACACCCACGCACACGCACACACACGCTCACATCCACACGCACATACGCTCACACACGCACACACACAAACATACACAGTCAAAACCACTATATGTACTTACCAAACTAACACAATATACAAAACAAAGCACTTACCTAACTAACTCAATAAACAAAATAAAAGCAGTTACCTAACTAATACTATAAACAAAACCAAAGCACGGTGGCCAGCCCACCAACTATCTACTCCCTCTTCCTTCCTCTTTCTTACTATCCCTTCCCCTGTTCTCTCTTCTTTCCTCCACCTTCCTATAAAAAAAAAAAAAAAAAAAAATGCGGCGGTGCCCCTCAGTATCGCTCTTGCAAGAGAGGGGTGTACATGCAAGTCGGTTAGATCCGTGGCGCCCAACTGTCTACCTGGACGCATCATTGTCCCATACCGGCCATACACAAGGCACCAGGTTCAGTTACCGCATGTCAGAGGGGGGAGGCAGACGTGTGATACCCAACTCCGCGGTGCCTGGCTGCATGGCCACAACATACCAGTGCCACATCAGCCTTGTTATGTCAAGTGAGGAATTTACAGTGTGATCTCGCATCTAAGGAGTTCACATCTAACGACACCATTGGACCTCTACCCATATTCGTATCTAACGTGGAAGTTTCCGTCTAACGAAAAAAAATCTCGGGCGAGCGGTTCAAATCTGTCGCCACCTTGGTCTGGTGCGTGGACGGGAAAGATGCTAGCTTTGCTACAGAAACTAAACCAGGAGCTCAGTGAAACCTATGCAAAGAAAGTGAATGAAAGAAGATAAACAGTTACCGGTATCACCGAATATTTAAATAAACGCCATGAGCTTGGGGAAGTTGTGGCAAATCTCGATCGAAATGAAGGATAAGAGTGTGAGTGATGATGGAAATGAAGGATAAGACTGTGAGTGATGTCGATGAAAACATAGGGAATCTTCATGGTGACATTCATGATGACTTTTCTGGATTTGTTGGGAAGGAAAAGAATGCAGACAAAAAGATAACAAAACTCGGGGAGGCATCGCGAGAGGCAATGGAGAGCGAGAGGTGGGAGGAGGGTGGTTGTGCTGGTGGCGTAGGTGAGAAGGAGCGGCCCAGTAGCCTTCCTTCCCGCCTCGGATACCACCTTAAGCACCTCATTTATCACTCACAGGTGAGTTTTCGATATTATTTCTTCTTTATTTTATATTTTATGTCACTATGTATGATTATATGACAAATTAACGACAATAACTTACATAATGTGTGAAAATAGGGTCAAAATAGGGGTTAGATCCAGTTTTTACCTATTATAATTTTCCCCATATGTTTATGTATCGGCATCTAATGAAGTCGCATGTAACGAGTGGTTTTTGGTACCTCTTACACGTTAGATGCGAGATCTTATTATTCAGGGAGTTTCCAAACGCTGCTCTCTCTCATTAGGGCTGCTCCAACATCCACTGCCCTACCTTGTATCTCTTCTATAACCCCATCCATATATAGACTGAACAACCATGAGGACATGACACATCCCTATTTCAGTCCAACATTCAAATAGAAAAATTCACTCGGTTCACTATCCACACGCACCGCATCCTTAGCACCCTCATAAATACCCTTCACGGCCTTCAGCAACTTCCCATTTTCTCCATATATTCTTAATACTTTCCACAATCCTTGTCTGTCCAGTTGTTGTTGTTGTTGTTGTGATATTTGCCTCACAACGTGGTGAGGACACGGGCAAACATAGAGCCCGTCAGGGATGTAGCAAAAAGTTGCTCTCAAAACGAGAGCATAGTGGTGACAAGACTGCAAGACGAGGCAGCCAAGGCAGGACAAGATCAAGCGTGGCTCGGCAGTTACGAGAGCAGTCTGGTGGCTATATAGTTGACCAGGGCAGCACGTGGAAGAAAAAAGAAACAGACAAACAGAGGTGATACTACTGCCATCTATATGGAAACCCAACAAAATATACAACATCAGAGAAATAACTAGAGCTTGCAAAGAGAACAAAGCCATGGTTAAAAAGCAACATAAAACACTTCAACAAGATGCAGCACTAGATGAGATCAGAGCCATCTCTGAAAAATACAACATCCAAGACTCCATCAGAATGGCCGATAACGAGGAAGAGAAATTCCTACTGCACAACCTAGAAAACCGTAACAAATCCACTCTACTCCATAACAATAGATCACAAAGATCCAGAAATGAAAATCCTGCAACATAATGTATTAAACTGGTCAGGCAGAAACCTAGGTCTTATAAACATCTATAGAACCATTGATCCTGACATTATACTATTAAACAGCCATGGTATATCATCACATTCTACACTAAAAATCCCAGGATATACCTCCCACAAAAGAAACTCATATAACCGACCAATGGATGGCTCAGCTATAGCCATAAAGAACAACTTAACTTATAAATTACTAGACCATTTCATTTCAGACATGATTGGCGTAGAAATTTCAACACACACCGGTAAAGTCATAATAGCCACTGTTTATCTTCCACCCAGCCGCCCTTACCTCCCAACCCCCGATTTTATTAACTTATTCAGAAGAAATATCCCTGTCTACCTCATTGGTGATCTTAATGCTAAACACCGCCTCCTGGGCAACAGAAATTCAAATGTCGTAGGAAGACAACTCGCTAGTCTCATCCAAGACACTACAGTAAGACATATTGGCCCCAACTTTCCTACATTCCTCTCACACAACTCCATCTCCACCCCAGACATAGCCCTTTGCAACCTAATAGCTTACCACAACACCCATTTCTCTCCAGGCCCTCTCACCACTAGTGATCACACCCCCATAATTGCCACTATCTCCACAGCCCCAATAACCGTCCCCATTCCTCCCCGACCTAACTTTGCCATGGCCAATTGGAATAACTTTAAACAAGATTTAATCACAACATTTACTAACTTTCATATCCCCGATGATGGTACACTAGAGGAAATCGATCGATCTCTTGAAAGATGGTACTCCAACATAAATATTGCAATCAACAATAACATCCCTACAACCACACATAGAACAATCACTACTCCTAAACACAGCAGAGACACACAGATACTCATCAATCAGTACAACGCATTAAGAACTCACTCCCAAAGACATGGTTGGACACGAGATCACTATAGACGGTACAAACTACTCCAAACTCAACTACACACATCCCTCCTAACAGAACACAACACTCATTGGGCAAACACTATTACAAACACTGCCAATCTTTACAACGATCCCTCCACATTTTGGCGTAAAATAAAAACCCTCTCAGGAACTTCAACCCCTGAGCCTCATTACATATTAGATCATCTGGGAAACAGACAACACTCAGCCTTTGAAAAAGAAAGAACACACAGGCGACACTGGGAGTCCATCTTTCAAGAGATCGAAGAAGAACAGAACAACAACAGACACGACAATTTAGTAAAAGAATTCCTTACCATCAACGCAGATAGATTAACACCGTACCATTCAGCTAACCCCGATAGATTAGACTCAGACACAATATTCACCACTCCTATTGCGACAGATGAAATTACCGCTATTATTAAGAACTTAAAAAAGACTTGCCCGGGAGAAAGTGGATATAATAAAACTATACTATCCAATCTCCCCAATATAGCCATTGAAAATTTAAAAAACATATTTAATGCAACCATCTCTGCAGGATATTTCCCCGACAAATTTAAAGAAGCCATCATAAAACTAATCCCAAAAAAGAACAAGAACCCACATCTCGTAGAGAATTACAGACCCATCTCGCTCTTAGAAGTCCCTGGAAAGGTACTAGAGAGAATAATTAATAAAAGGCTCAGACTACACCTTGAATCTGAGAATCTATACAATAAGAATCAATACGGTTTTCGACTACTAAGGGGCACCACTCAAGCAATTGCAATAGCATCAGAACATATAGCAATAAGTAAATCTAACAAAGGACAATGCCACACCATCCTTAGAGATGTAACAAAAGCCTTTGACAAGGTGTGGCATTTAGGACTTAAATATAAATTACTTAATCTCAACCTCCCAACTATAACTGAAAAAATTCTCTGTGATTTTCTTGACGACAGAAAGGCTAAAATCAAAATAAATAATTACACAGGGGCTAGCTTTGCTCTGGAAAGCGGGGTTCCTCAAGGGAGCGTACTCTCACCAACTCTTTACTCTATTTTCACCAGTGACTCACCACAAGCAACCCATGGCATCAATATAAGTTACGCTGACGATATTTCCCAAATTATTAACTATCCTGGACCATCTAGAAGGATCATGAACTCAAGAACTCAAAGCGAAGTCGAGAAAATTAACGAATATGAATCAAAATGGAAAATACAAACTAACATAAATAAATTCTCCGTCATCCAACTTGCCAACACCAAAAAAGAACCTTTAATAATTAACGAAGAAATAACAGATTTCAAAGAAGAGGGTAAAATACTTGGGTTTAAACTTAACTCTAGAGGCTATCTTCCCAGTGTACAGGATAGAAAACAAAAAGCCACTGGAGCATTATCCCGCTTACTCAGATTCAAGGACATGCCTATAAAAGTCAAATCCCACCTTGTCAAAGCACTGATCCTCCCCATACTAGATTACCCACCCATTCCCACACACACCTTCAGCTATACCCAACTTAAAAAACTACAAGTCTTACAAAACAAAGCCCTCAGATTTGCAACTAATCAGCAGTACCCTTACACACTTAACACGGAACAAATTCACGCCATAACTAAAACCAAACCGTTAAACATAAGATTACATAACCAAGCGAAAAAAATCTGGAGTAAAATCGAGGAAATAAACCCTGAAACATACAACGCATTAACTTACAATATCAACGATGAGAATCGCTCCTTCCACAAATGGTTCCCTAGTAGTCTAAAAACCATATTAAACAACCAAGACCCTTTACCAATTTACTAAACTCAACCCAAACTATAAGTATCGCACCAACGAATACAAATACCCCACCTATTTTCGACATAACCCAATTACGACATAAACCCAAACAACCCAACCAAACCCTCAAAAGCTAGCTCGCTAGCGCAATTCACACATACAAAACATATGAACACCCACCCACGCACACGCCCACATCCACGCGCACATGCGTACGTGCACGCACGCGCACACAAACATACACAGCCATTACCACTACATATACTTACCCAACTAACACAATATACAAAACAAAGCACTTACCTAACTCAACAAACAAAATTAAAGCAGTTATCTAACAAATACTATAAACAAAACCAAGCATGGTGGCCAGCCCACCGACTGTCTACTCCCTCTTCCTTCCTCTTTCTTACTATCCCTTCCCCTATTCTCTCTTCTTTCCCCACCTTCCTTAAAAAAAAAAAAAAAAAAAAAAAAAAAAAAAAAGCGGCCCCCATGTCGACTCAGTCTCTCGCTCGCTCCCGCACCGTGCACATACCGTCTGACTCGGCGCCGCCATGCCACCCAAGACCTCCGGAAAGGCCGCTAAGAAGGCCGGCAAGGCCCAGAAGGCCATTGCCAAGGGAGACAAGAAGAAGAAGCGTAGGAGGAAGGAGAGCTACAGCATCTACATCTACAAAGTGCTCAAGCAGGTCCACCCTGACACCGGTGTTTCCTCCAAGGCGATGTCTATCATGAACTCTTTCGTGAATGACATCTTCGAGCGCATTGCTGCAGAGGCTTCACGCCTGGCACACTACAACAAGCGTTCAACCATCACCAGCCGGGAGATCCAGACGGCCGTCAGGCTGCTCCTCCCTGGCGAGCTGGCCAAGCACGCCGTGTCTGAAGGCACCAAGGCTGTCACCAAGTACACCTCCTCAAAGTAGAGAGGTTACACTCTTGGCCATTTCAACATTTCCGGCTCCAATCGGAGCCACAAGATTTTCGATAAAAAGGGGAAAGACAGACTTACCAATTTTCCACTCAGGAACTCTGGTTTATCAGCTTTCTCTCTCTCTCTCTCTCTTTCTTTCTTTTCGGCAACGGTGGTTTGGGATGGGTACGTAGGCACAATCGAAATGTTTTGAACTAGGGTTGGGGGTTAAAACAATAGAGTCAAAATAAAAGAGTAAATAGGGGCGTGCGGGCCTTCTTATTCATCTGAACAACCAACAACAACGTACCGTCGCCCCAAGAAGTGACGGCACAGTGTCAGATTGCTTCGGTCACTCACCACTGCCATGCGTTCTAGGAAAACAGTGAATAAGAGGTAAACATTCAATGCCTTCATCACGTCATGCCAAATAATCGTATATATTATATCGTACAAATAATGATGTAAAATGAATAACAGGAGGCAGTGATAAATTAGATGGTAACACTTAGTTATCTTTCCCGATTTGAATGAATGTGAAATGTATTAACTTCGCGCGCGGTGGCCGGTACGCCTAAAACTCCCAGTCCCTTTTTTTTTTTTTTGATAGCCCCCTGTCTTATATGAAATAATCCTGAGATTTTTCTTCGTGGGAAACTGGCCAAAGGCAGTGTAATAACTGCATGTCCTTGAGTGAATGTTATCTCCTTTCGTGCGTGTTGACCGAAACATTTAAAATAGCTTACCGGCTTACGCCTCCTTCCCGCTTTCTGTCGTCGTCCACCGAGACATTGGAAACGGAAATAAATGACTTTAAATTATTCCCTAGTATTGTAACGGAAATTATTTTCTACATAATATTTATTCATATCCAATGTTTATTGAAGCCCCCTTTTGTTCAGTCTTACGCTACCCAAACGTCACTGTCTGTTACCATGCTAGATTTGAACTCCACAACATATTTATTCCCGACTCGGCCTGAGCGACAGTTGTGAAATATCACTCAGTTCCGTTTAGGAATTCCTATTATCGTAACGAACCAACTGCTTCCTACAATACTTTTGAAATATACAGATAACTGGTCATGGATTTGTTGTTTCTTGTAACAATTTTACGTATTAGGCTTCACCCCGTACAGATATAAGGAAGAGTAGGGACACTATCGCTGACCGAAAACTTATGGATACTCCGCCGGCACTTCTTAGGCCGCCTGTACCAACCAACCCACTCAACAGGCGTACAGTAAATACATGCATGACATCGTATCATGCCTATTCATGTCAGCCTATAAAATGTAGGTACATACAACAACACATGTGCACAAATACATTTATATGTACGCAGTCACCTACACATGTACGTACACACTAAGTCATGCTCACATACACACAAGCCCTCATACGTCCGTACACACAGACATACATGCTCACAAAGACACACACATACACATACGTACAGTATAAACATACAACATACATACATACATACACACGCACAACTGCAGTTAAAAATCGATGGGTTCAGGTTCCCTTTTTTTTTTTTTTTTTTTTTTCTCAGTATATTCACTGAAGAATTTACCGTGCGTTCGTGGCCACTGTCAAACCTTCATGACGGGTACAGAGCATCTCCTAATACGCAGCGGGAATGAGGGCGTGACTGAATCGGTCAGGAAGTAAACGAAACAGGCAAATAACGAAAACAAAAACTGCGACGTGAACAACACATCAACAAAAGAAATACACGAATAGGTAAGTTCCCTTCCCCCCCCCCACCCACCCGCCCAAAACAAAACAGCACTTGCAGCAGTAACATCTCTTCCCCAGTCCCCTGGTAGTCAAACTTGGAATCACAACTCCCAAGACTTTCGCGCTGCTATCTAGGCGAACTTGCAGTTAACTTCAGTTAACTGCAAGTTAACGTTCCTTTCCTACTTTGTCAGCTGGCATTCCGGCCTGCCACTTAGAGTCCCTTGCCGTAGTACGAAGCCGAACCCTGAAGGGGTACCGTTAGGGTACATCCACAAAGGGGGGCCTCAGAGGCCTAGTTATAGGAGGCGGCAAGGGTGTCATTTTGTTAGGGCTAGGTTAGGCAAGATCCTCACGGGGCAGTGACGGGGTCTCCCACGACGCCCTCTAGAGGGCGGGGAGTTAGGCCCCTCGTTACTGTAGGGAACTGCCGGACTGCTTGCTGACATTTGTTTGTCTACTTAGATTGTTTAATTATTCCGTCCCGTACATATATATGGACACATAGGCTTGCGTACATGTGTACATTTACTGATGTACATGTGTATGTTTGTGTGTGTGTATATATATAAGTAAGCTAAGGAAGGGGTGAATAAATATATAAATAGAAAATATATATATATATATATATATATATATATATATATATATATATATATATATATATATATATATGGAGATTTTCTGCTGACATTTGTCTGTCTTCTTAGATTATTTATTCCGTCCCGTACATATATATGGACACATAGGCTTGCGTACATGTGTACATTTACTGGTGTACATGTGTATGTTTGTGTGTGTGTATATATATATATATATATATAAGTAAGCTAAGGAAGGGGTAAATAAATATATAAACAGACAAATTATATATATATATATATATATATATAGAGAGAGAGAGAGAGAGAGAGAGAGAGAGAGAGAGAGAGACTTTTCCATGCGTGAAGATAGCGAGAGTTAAGATTAAACACTCCCACCCTAAACTCCGGAACACCCAGATTGGACCGCTACAGGTCCTGGCTAAATTTGAAGTAGCCACTTTGAAAGTGTTTCCCACCAATGATGCTTTAATCATACTGACGGCAGATGACTCGAATGCTGACAAGATCTTCACAGACGAATGCACTCGAGACCTCCTGGCCAATGACTACGAGCCTGTCCTCCCCCCACAACTGCGCTCACGTACGAGTAAATCCATCATCCTGAGAAACGTAGACAACATCATCTACGACAACAATGAGGATGACATCATACAAGAAAATTAACTTGCAACAACACCTTCATACGGGAGGGAGATGTGGAGAACATCTACAAGTTTCCACGCTCTCACAACATCAAAGTAACATTCAAACAGATCGCGCAGGCAAAGAAAGCAACTGAGGCAGGACTTAAACTGTTCTACCTCAGCATTCCTCACTACCAAATTGAACAAGAACAATTTATTCCGATCTTGACCTGCTACAAGTGCTATGCAGTCGATGGACACTCGGTAAAGGACTGCCCCAAACCTCGAGAGTAGAAAGTATGCTCCCTCTGTGCCAGCACAGAGCACAAGTACACACAGTGCACCTCAAGCACAAAAAAATGTGTTAACTGTGATGGTGAACATGGAGCAACTGCCATGTCTTGCCCTGTAAGGAAAAAAGCGGTGCAGGAGAAGAGAAAGTCTATTGCCCAGTTGCCTGAACAGCAAGCTGGACAATCAAGAACTTACAGTACAGCCGCTGCAACAACAATCAACAGCAACAGCACTACCACTAACTCACCTCTACCAAGCCTCACAGTCCCGCCCAGTACTATTCTGTACTGCATGTATGAAGCACATATGCTTAATGCAACATACCCTGGGACTTATGCTACTCACCTAAATAAACTGTTCCAAGACAATGGAATTCCACCTGTCAAGGCCCCAAGCAACCCACCCTCTAAAGCTATCCTAAACAAAACCAATGCAGTTACCACCACACCCCCTACTGCCTCCCCTCTACTCCCCGCCTTTCAGACTGAGTCTTCAACCCTCACCACGCCCTCAGAATCAGCAATCACCGACAATGAACTGATGGGGAATCCCCCCATCGCCACCCAATCGCACCTCCCCATCCAGGTAACAGCTGAATCAATCAGTGATGAAAACCCGACCCCACCATCGCCCTCTAAGGCAGAAAACGCCACTTCTAACGCTACTCTACCGTCACAGAACACAGAGTATATAACCGATGCCTCCACTTCAGAGGAAGACGAAGAGACCGACGAAGAAGAAGTCAGTGCCAGTGAACTAGGAGGAGTAATAATCTACAGCCCCGAATCCCTCCAGGAAAAAAAAAACAAAAGTAGATAGGCAACAAATAGCAGCGCTAACAATCGCATCACATGTAAAAATCGAATACGGCAATGACAACCTTTCAACAAAGTACGTGTACAGTCTGTTCATCCAGAAAAGGGTTGATATCAACTCGTGCCAGTTCAAGGTTGCGAAACCCGGCTTCTTCAACATATGCCATAGTGTATTCCTCCGCACTGACAGACTTAGAAAAAACCCTACTCGTACTGTTAACAAATAAATGGAAACGATTAGAGTAATTCAACATAACGTCCTCCACTGGCCGACAAACAAACGAACTCTAACGACGATCTACCAAACTATAGCACCTGACGTCGTTCTCATCAACAGCCACGGAGTTGAAGACAGTGACAGTATAAAAATCTATGGCTACACTGTCCACAAACGTAACACCAGTGGTGAGAACGGCGATGGCTCAGCTATAGCCATCAGACACGGACTGACATACAGACTAGACGATGACTACATTACAGACATGCTCTCAATCACGCTGCAAACCACGACAGGACCACTTAAACTAGCAACGATGTACATTCCACCACGACGAGCTTTCCTACCCTTCCCCGACTTTCACAAACTACTCTATGACAACGACCCTGTATACATACTGGGCGACCTAAATGCCAAACATCCAGCCTTGGGAGACAATTACGACAATACAGTAGGACGAAACCTAATGACATTCATTAACGCAGGCACAGCACTGCATACTGGCCCCAACTTCCCAACCTTAATCCGCCATAATAGTGCCACATCACCTGATATCATCATCACCAACAACCGTGCCCATCATCACACCTTCTCTCAACCCGGCCCTCTAACTTCATCAGATCACATACCCATCGTATTCACCATCTCCACCTCACCTCTACATATCCCTGCCACACCCAGACTCAACTACAGACAAGCTGACTGGGACCTTTTCAGAAGGATCTCTGACGCCTCCCTCCCTGACGTCCCCTCCCTTGACAATCAGACTCTGGAACACATAGACACTGCACTTGAGCAGTGGCTTAAAGCAGTGGATAGTGGCATTAAAACTGCTATCCCTACAACAACATTTAAAATTATTAGAGCACAAAGACCTTCCCCAGAACTGCATGTACTCCAGACTCACTATACAAGACTGCACAACCTTGCTGAACGACAGGGACTGACATACGACCAATACCAAGAATATCGACAGCTTCAAAGAGACATACAGACACTGTGCAGACAGCTCTGCAATGACCAATGGAACCTTAAAATCACCCAGCTGACAGAGAAATATCCTGACCCAACCAAGTTCTGGCGAAAAGTACGTCTTCTCAAAGGAACAGACAAACGACCATCCCCTTATCTGATTGACCGCCAAGGACGTAAAATACATGATACCCAAGGACAACAATTATACCAACCTATGGCGTGACATTTTTCAAATATCTGACGACGAAAATGACGATTTTGACGAGGACAACGAACGAATGGTCCTTCACTTCCTCAATGACAACAGAGACAGAATCCTCCCCCATGACACAGCAGACTTCTCCAGACTAACGAACAACCTTCTCACCTGCCGACCTTGAACTGACCGCACCAGACCACCACTACTGTCAGGAGACAGTTGCACTGCACACTCATTCCCTGCCCACTCCTGAGTGAATGCACTCCGTCGTCCGTTGTGCTAGCTCCTGAAACCAAAATGTAAGGAGCTGTCACATCTGATGGCGGGGTCGTGAACGTGGAGTGGGTTGGGAATAGACATTGCCCATGCACAGCCTATGCCTCGTGCACCCTGCTGAGTGCCATGGGGAGGAAAGATAATTTCTAGCCTTCTCCCCCCATTTTCTTTAATACTAAACTCCTCCTTTCCGTGACTATAGAGCCTGTGAAATAGAGAGCAGCAACCCACCAAGACAGCAGAACCCACCAATGCCACACAGACAGGCACCACCCTTAGTAGCGCCGGGGGTACAAACTATGGCTCTTCACCTTCATCGATATATCTACCCTTGTCTGCACATACACAGAGTGACCGCTGTATAGGACCAACAGGAACACAGCATACACAAAAAATAAAAACTAAGCCACAGCAATGGGGACGGCCCCCAATCTTTATACCTCCGACTGTCTTTCATATTTCCCCACTTAATCTCTTCCAATCTCTCTCTCTTCTTTCCCCCCACTTTTCTATGACGAAGTGAAGTGCGGCCACTCGCAGCCCACCTCTCGCCGAGGCAACACCTCCACCGCTATTCCCGGCGGGACCAGCTCTCCACAGCAGCCGTTTCAGCTGAAGGACGGGTCTGTCCTCTCCACCTACGGGAGTGCCCTGGTCAGCCCACCAGGAGGTTGAGGCTCGTCCGCCCTTTCCATGGCCGACCACCCTCCCTCCGCCACTACCTTGACCGGGGTTGTGCCCTTGTGTCCACCTGGACTGGGCCTTCCCTCTACGCTTCCACCTGCTGCTGTGGAGAGCTGGTAGCGAGTGAATGGGGGTTGAGGGCAGAGTTCGGAACGCTTCTATCAGAGCTTCGGCGCCCTCACCATCGGCGCCGTTTAGTCTACCATGCTCTCGTCCCTCTCTGCCCTCTGTAAACATTGAGCAGCCGGCCGCCAACCACCGCCGAGTCGTTTGGGGATCCACGTGAGCATGCCGGTGCCCCTTCCATCGGCGCCGTGCAGTCTACCGCTCTCTCCCCCTCGCCTCGTCGATCATCGGGCTGTTGCCTCACCACCATCGCCTCGTTCCCTTCCTCTGCCGCCCTTGCCCTGTCTGCCAGTCTGCCGTCCGCGCTTTGCCCCTTCATTGGAGCTGTTTTCTGCATTTTCCCTGACGGGCTCTCATGTTTGCCCGTTCCCCACCACGTTGTGGGGAGAATATTTCAACAACAACAACAACGTCTGTGCGGCGACTGGACACAGTCCAACAACTCCCACTATCATACACACAGACTCGGCTTCGGCCATTCACACCCTTCGCCAAAACGCTCACAAAGACAACATTCACCTAATATACAACATTCTCACCACCACCCAAGCTATCCGCAATGCTGGGGGATGGTTACCATAAATTGGATCCCTAGTCACGTAGGCATTGCAGGCAACGAAAAGGCAGATCGAATAGCAAAACAAGCCCTAGAAAACCCCAGCATTGATTTTGTAATCTCCACGAGCCTGCGCCAAGTCAAGCATGCCATTAAGACCAGGGCAGCCAGATTAAATAAAGAAGACCACCGCCTATATGTTGAACTGGGTTCCCCCTCGGCTAGATGGTACTCACTTGCCACACGCTACATACCACTGCCAATCACAACTAGATCCAACCTTACGATGCTCAATCGTCTGCGCCGCCTTCGCCTGGGCTATAAATGCTACGATGAAATGGTTCCAGATGACGAAACCCCCGAACCTGCATGTGAACACTGCCAGGAGGCTCCACTTTATCCCCTCCTGCACTATCTTCTCAGATGCCCAGCCACATCCCTCATCAGGAAACGACCTCTTCCTAACCCAGTCACTCCCAGAACTCACGAAGCAGCCAGATCCATAAACTCTTTACGTAATGCCGCAGCCTTCGTTGTAGCCACGGACCCACTCTCAGCACTGACTGAGGTGGTGCGCTCTGCACCTCCTCCCACCTAACGTGCATATCCACTGATATGCAGGGTATGTATGTGTGTGTGTGTCTGTGCGAGTGTGCGTGCGAGCATGTGTGCATATGCATATATATATACATGTGTGTATATATGTGCATATAGTTTTTAAAGTCAAGAGACTGCTCCTGCAGTCTTCATCACTTACTTGTCTCTGCTTAAATCACTGACTGGGCTAACATATGGCCCGGCCCCTTCCACTTCAACGAAGGGGAAATCTTCAACAAACAAACAAACATGTGCGGCGGTGCCCATGTCGATGTCATGTCATGTCATTCTGCTTCAAGCTCTCGCACCGTGCACATCTCCCAGAAGAGGCCTCCGATTTTCCACTAGCCAGTGGCTGACACCTCACTGCGCTCTGATTGGATGGCGCCGGATCTGATTCCTGATTGGAGGGCACGCGATCCAGCAGAATACGACAGTTTTCCAACTGTCTCACAGGCAAATTAAATAGGAAAGCAGTACTGCAGTGTCAAATCCAACCGTCCCCTTACCAATTCACGCCGATGTTGAACATCCAAGCCCGTGGATCATTCCTCACCCCTGTTCTCTAGCTGAGACAGACTCAGAATTCCCAAGACAGACTTTGGTCCTTTTAGGCTCGCCCAGTATTCTCTTCCCGGCAGCCGCAGCGGTAAGATGTCTCCCGCTCGCTCCCGCTCTGCATAGACTCGGCGCTCATAGTGAAACGTGGATAGCGCAAGCTAAGACTTTTACTGCTGCTTTTCCCAGCACCTTACCGATTACGACTTTCCCGTCATTCTGCAAGTCTGTCAGCCAGCTCACCTTGGCTGAAAATCTTTTTTACTACGTAAGACTACCTTTATTTCTTAGATTTTACTTTGGTCCTGTTAGGCTCGCCCAGTAGAGGCTCTGGTGTGGTACGAAGCCGAACCCCGAGGCCAGTGGCACGAGGGGACCCCGTTCTGGGGTGGTTATAGGAAGCACTGGAATGGGTATTTTCTTTAATAGGGTTAGGGATCAGGGGTACTCCTTTGACCTTGCAAGTGGTCACTCCCTTTAGAGGGGGGGAGTTTAGGTTACAAGCCCCAGATCACAGGTAGATTGGACCAACTAGGCGGCCTGTTAGTGGCCTCTCAGGATTTTTTCCCCATGTTGAAAAATGGGTAAACTTAAAGTCAAACACAGTAATCCCCAAGAAAATCAAGTTAAACTGAAATTGCTTGAAATAGTTGCTCCTCACAACATAAAAATAACAGGACTCCATGATTCAAAAGAATTCATCATCGCAACTACAGCCACAGAAGATGACACTAATAAGCTCCTGTCTCATCCTCTGAAAACATCTTTACAGGACAATGGCTTCACCCCAATCCTCCCTCCCGACCTAAAAGCTAAAAGGAGCATTATATGCACCAAAGTAGATGACATCATCTACTGCCACAGTGAAGAGGAGATGGAACATGAAGTCATTAAAGAAAACTCTTGGGCCAAAATCATCAAAATAACCGAATTTGGCAACAGAAACACTATGAAAATAGAATTTGATGATATCAAGATGGCAGAAAAAGCAATAGAAGGGCTGAAATTGTTCCATCTGTGCATCAGCAAAAATCAGATCCAGGCTGAGAAATATCTACATATCATAATGTGTAAGAAGTGCTATGAAATGGACACACATAACATCAACGAATGTCCTAAACCCAAAGATTTTAAAATCTGTTCTGAATGCTCCAGTCTTGATCACACTTGGAAGAAATGCAACTCCAACTTCAAAAAGTGTATTAACTGCGAAGGAGACCACCGCACTATGGCTATGAAATGCCCTAAAAGAAAAGAAATATTAAAGAAAGCAATAAATACAACCCCCCCCCCTGCCACAGTACGACCAGGTCTAAGCTTTGCACAAGTAACAAAACCAAACCCTAACACCCCAGCAGCCGCTATACAAAATGGATCTCCCAACGACAAGTTTGCAGACTACATGCTTCTTATCATGAATGCTCACATGCACGAGCTTGCAAACCCAGGCAGCTTTAATAAAATTCTGGGGGAAAGTTGCACACTTAATGGACTACCAATTGTCAAACTCCCTCCTAACCCCCCCTCTGAAAAAATTATACAAGCCATTCTGCCATCTACAACTAAAAATAACCTGCTGAGTCATCCCTTTACACACAAACCATCCCTATCTCTGAAGAGAAAAACGAAGAGGCTATGGCGCTTGACACACATGAAGATGAATCCATCCCACATGGAAGTAATGACATCTCAAAATACCAAACAGACAGCGAATCAGATGAACACCTAAGCTCCTCTGACGAAGACGAAACCGAAAATGACAAGGTAGAGGTCGTAGTCCTCCCTCAATTTGGAAGTCAAACAAAGAGAACTAGCCAAAGCTATAAAAGATAACAAAGCATTATTCATACAAAATCACAACATACTGAATCCAGATTTATCACTCAACCAACTAAGAATCACCTGTGAAAAACTAGAAACCTTCCAACATCTTATTCGGCCAGCTAACACCGAAGAAGAAAGACTTCTCCTTCGCCTAGGGGATCAGCACACAAAGGCTTCCCAACCCTCTCAGTCCAGACCCCAAAGACATAGACAATGAAAATCATTCAACATAACGTCCTTAATTGGCATGGTCGAAGTCTAGGTCTTAGCAATACCTACCGTAATTTAGATCCAGACATCATTCTTATAAATAGCCACGGCACTACCGCACCAAATTCACTCCGTATCCCTGGGTATAAAACACATAGTAAAAACTTTCTCAATCGCCCTATGGACGGCACAGCCATTGCACTGAAAAACAATTTACAATACAAAATCATAGACAATTTTATCTCAGATCTGATTGCCGTAGAGTTACAAACACACACTGGAAAAATCATTATTGCTACAGTATACCTCCCCCTAGCCGCCCTTACCTCCCAACCCCCGATTTTATTAACTTATTCAGAAGAACCATCCCTATATACCTCATTGGTGATCTTAACGCTAAACACCGCCTCCTGGGCAACAGAAACTCAAACGTCGTAGGAAGACAACTTCCAAGACTCATCCAAGACACCACAGTAAGACACATTGGTCCCAACTTTCCTACATTCCTCTCACACAACTCTACCTCCACCCCAGACATAGCTCTTTGCAACCTAACAGCTTATCACAACACCCATTTCTCTCCCGGCCCTCTCACCACTAGTGATCACATCCCCATAATCGCCACTATCTCCACTGCCCCAATAACCGCCCCCATTCCACCTCGACCTAACGGCCAACTGGAATGACTTTAAACAAGATATAACCACAACATTTACTAACTTTCATATCCCCGGTGATGGAACACTAGAGGAAATCGATCAATCTCTTGAAAGATGGTACTCCAACATAAATATTGCAATCAACAACAACATCCCTACAACCACACATAGAACAATCACTACTCCTAAACACAACAGAGACACACAGATCCTCATCAATCAATACAATGCATTAAGAACTCACTCCCAAACACATGGTTGGACACGAGATCACTTTAGACTATACAAACTACTTCAAACTCAACTACACACATCCCTTCTAACAGAACACAACACACATTGGGCAAACACTATTGCAAACACCGCCAATCGAAGTGGAGGAGCCTCTTCCACCTTCACCACCGCCTGCCGCCATCGCTCTCTCTTCTTCTCCCCCTCCACCTAAGGAGAAGAGGAAGAAACAAAAGAAGAAAGGGGGAAAGACCAAGAGCGACCCCTCCTCCGTTGCTCGCCGGATCGAGGCCCTCCTTCCACCACTCTCAGGGAATCGTGATCTCGATGCCCGCACGGATGCGGACCTAGAAGAGCTACTCTTCTGCCTCACGGATCCGATCAACGACGACGATACACCACACTCTGCTTGGCCCTCCCCGACCTAACTTTGCCATGGCCAATTGGAATAACTTTAAACAAGATTTAATCACAACATTTACTAACTTTCATATCCCCGATGATGGAACACTAGAGGAAATCGATCGATCTCTTGAAAGATGGTACTCCAACATAAATATTGCAATCAACAACAACATCCCTACAACCACACATAGAACAATCACTACTCCTAAACACAACAGAGACACACAGATCCTCATCAATCAATACAATGCATTAAGAACTCACTCCCAAACACATGGTTGGACACGAGATCACTTTAGACTATACAAACTACTTCAAACTCAACTACACACATCCCTTCTAACAGAACACAACACACATTGGGCAAACACTATTGCAAACACCGCCAATCGAAGTGGAGGAGCCTCTTCCACCTTCACCACCGCCTGCCGCCATCGCTCTCTCTTCTTCTCCCCCTCCACCTAAGGAGAAGAGGAAGAAACAAAAGAAGAAAGGGGGAAAGACCAAGAGCGACCCCTCCTCCGTTGCTCGCCGGATCGAGGCCCTCCTTCCACCACTCTCAGGGAATCGTGATCTCGATGCCCGCACGGATGCGGACCTAGAAGAGCTACTCTTCTGCCTCACGGATCCGATCAACGACGACGATACACCACACTCTGCTTGGCCCTCCCCGACCTAACTTTGCCATGGCCAATTGGAATAACTTTAAACAAGATTTAATCACAACATTTACTAACTTTCATATCCCCGATGATGGAACACTAGAGGAAATCGATCGATCTCTTGAAAGATGGTACTCCAACATAAATATTGCAATCAACAATAACATCCCTACAACCACACATAGAACAATCACTACTCCTAAACACAGCAGAGACACACAGATAACAATCAGTACAACGCATTAAGAACTCACTCCCAAAGACATGGTTGGACACGAGATCACTATAGACGGTACAAACTACTCCAAACTCAACTACACACATCCCTCCTAACAGAACACAACACTCATTGGGCAAACACTATTACAAACACTGCCAATCTTTACAACGATCCCTCCACATTTTGGCGTAAAATAAAAATCCTCTCAGGAACTTCAACCCCTGAGCCTCATTACATATTAGATCATCTGGGAAACAGACAACACTCAGCCTCTGAAAAAGAAAGAACACACAGGCGACACTGGGAGTCCATCTTTCAAGAGATCGAAGAAGAACAGAACAACAACAGACACGACAATTTAGTAAAAGAATTCCTTACCATCAACGCAGATAGATTAACACCGTACCACTCAGGTAACCCCGATAGATTAGACTCAGACACAATATTTACCACTCCTATTGCGACAGAGGAAATTACCGCTATTATTAAGAACTTAAAAAAGACTTGCCCGGGAGAAAGTGGATATAATAAAACTATACTATCCAATCTCCCCAATATAGCCATTGAAAATTTAAAAAACATATTTAATGCAACCATCTCTGCAGGATATTTCCCCGACAAATTTAAAGAAGCCATTATAAAACTAATCCCAAAAAAGAACAAGAACCCACATCTCGTACAGAATTACAGACCCATCTCTCTTTTAGAAGTCCCTGGAAAGGTACTAGAGAGAATAATTAATAAAAGGCTCAGATTACACCTTGAATCTGAGAATCTATATAATAAGAATCAATACGGTTTTCGACTACTAAGGGGCACCACTCAGGCAATTGCAATAGCATCAGAACATATAGCAATAAGTAAATCTAACAAAGGACAATGCCACATCATCCTTAGAGATGTAACAAAAGCCTTTGACAAGGTGTGGCATTTAGGCCTTAAATATAAATTACTTAATCTCAACCTCCCAACTATAACTAAAAAATTCTCTGTGATTTTCTTGACGACAGGAAGGCTAAAATCAAAATAAATAATTGTACAGGTGCTAGCTTTGCTCTGGAAAGCGGGGTTCCTCAAGGAGCGTACTCTCACCAACTCTCTACTTTATGTTCACCAGTGACTCCCCACAAGCAACTCATGGAATCAACATAAGCTACGCTGACGATATTTCCCAAATTATTAACTATCCTGGACCATCTAGAAGGATCATGAATTCAAGAACTCAAAGCGAAGTCGAGAAAATTAATGAATATGAATCTAAATGGAGAATACAAACTAACATAAATAAATTTTCCATCATTCAACTTGCCAACACCAAAAAAGAACCTTTAATAATTAATGAAGAAATAACTAACTTCAAAAAAGAGGGTAAAATACTTGGTTTTAAACTTAACTCAAGAGGCTATCATCCTAGTGTACAGGATAGAAAACAAAAAGCCACTGGAGCATTATCCCGCTTACTCAGATTCAAGAACATGCCTATAAAAGTCAAATCCCACCTTGTCAAAGCACTGATCCTCCCCATTCTAGAATATCCCCCCATTCCCACACACACCTTCAGCTATACCCAACTTAAAAAACTACAAATCTTACAAAACAAAGCCCTCAGATTTGCAACTAATCAGCAGTACCCTTACACACTTAACACGGAACAAATACACGCCATAACCAAAACCAAACCATTAAACATAAGATTACATAACCAAGCGAAAAAAATCTGGAGTAAAATCGAGGAAATTAACCCCGAAACATGCAACGCACTAACTTACATCAATGAGGAGAATCGCTCTTTTCATAAATGGTTCCCTAGTAGTTTAAAAACCATAATAAACAACCATGACCCTATACCAATTTACTAAACTCAACCAAAACCGATAAGTGACGCACTGATTTGTATCCAAACTACTCAATCTCACAATACAAAAAAACCCACCTAATTACGACATAAACCCAAACAACCCAACCAAACCTTCAAAAAGCTAGCTAGCTCAATTCAAACATACACAACATATGAACGCACACGCACGTACACCCACGCACACGCACACACACGCTCACATCCACACGCACATACGCTCACACACGCACACACACAAACATACACAGTCAAAACCACTATATGTACTTACCAAACTAACACAATATACAAAACAAAGCACTTACCTAACTAACTCAATAAACAAAATAAAAGCAGTTACCTAACTAATACTATAAACAAAACCAAAGCACGGTGGCCAGCCCACCAACTATCTACTCCCTCTTCCTTCCTCTTTCTTACTATCCCTTCCCCTGTTCTCTCTTCTTTCCTCCACCTTCCTAAAAAAAAAAAAAAAAAAAATGCGGCGGTGCCCCTCAGTATCGCTCTTGCAAGAGAGGGGTGTACATGCAAGTCGGTTAGATCCGTGGCGCCCAACTGTCTACCTGGACGCATCATTGTCCCATACGCAGGGCTTCCATTTTAGGGTAAAATACCCTAAATTAGGGTAATCAGACCCCTTCTAGGGTAGCGTTTAGGGTAATACATAACATAGGGTAATTTTAGGGTAATTTTTTGCCAAAATGCACACACACAAAAAATGTGTCACAATCAGTCGAAAATCAAGAATATTTCTCAAACCTAATATAGAAATGAACACAAAACTTTAAAGTTTCAAACTGCGCGCCACGTTTAATTCCGAAATGGTTAGGCCGGGTTGGCTCAGATGAGTGTTCTGATTAAATTAGAAATCTAACAGAAATGAGATAAAACATAGAGAAACTTGTTTTCTCTTACTTTATTTGTTTATTTTTGTTTTCTTTAAATCAAATATATGAATTCTTTACATACTTCATCCAGTTTGCCTTTTTCTTAAATAGTGTATTTTTGTTTTCTTTAAATAAAAAAATATGGAGTTCTTTACATATTTCATCCAATTTGCCTTTTTCTTAGATTTATATATATATATATATATATATATATATATAATCGAAGTCAGTGTTGCCTACTATTTAGGGTAAAACATAGGAATTTAGGGTAAAACTGACTTGACTCTAGGGTAAGATGAGCGGAGCTTATGGAAGCCCTGCCCATACACAAGGCACCAGGCAGTGTTTCCACTGCTTGAAATTTTTCTCAAGATCTTGAAATATTGACCCTCGTCTTGAAAGCTTGAAATATAAATTGCAAAAAGTCAAAATTCTTGAAAAAAAAATCTTGTTTCATGTATTTTGCTTATTTTTTCATATATTCTGACAGGAACAACGATGGAAACAACCCCCACGCACATAATGTATTTTTAATTTAGTTTCCCCTTTCCCATTTTCTATTGTACGGCACTCTGTGAGTGTGACAGACTAAGTGATCTCTATAAGTTGCTTACAGTTTGAGCCACCCCCACGCTACACAGTGAATTTCCTTTCCAAAGTTCGTCTTTTTATTCCAAACAATGTTATTATTGCATTCACTACTTCCTAAGTTTGGGATACTTCCTAAGTTTGGGATATTGTCACACCTTATGTGTGGGCTACTTGCACTGCCACACTCCTCAGCTTGTGTTGAGAGAGTGTTTTCACAAATGAACTTGATTAAGACAAAACAAACCAATAGACTTAAAACTAGAACATTGGCTAACAGATTACTAGCAAAACAAGCTATTTCGCGGCAAAACGCCAAGTGTTCTACATGGGAACCACCAAATGACATCATAGAGGATGTAAAGCATGGCAGATGTCACCAAAGAAGCACTGAGTACCTCCAGAAGTTGAGGCAGGAAAGGAGTCTGTCATTACATCCAGTAGAAGCAGACAGTGAAGATGGTCATTCAGTGATGCAGACATTCCTTCAGTGATCATTCAGTGATGCAGACATTCCTTCAGTGATCATTCAGTGATGCAGACATTCCTTCAGTGATCAGCTGTTATGCAAGGGCTAATTGCTACTATTATATTAATATCAATTTCCTATTCACATTATAAAGGAAACATTATCTTTAAGTCTTAGTTTATTGAAGTGCAGTGTTTAATTTCTATTGTTTGTGTAACAAATATAATTATTTCCATTTCTTTGATTCATGAAAATTCACATTATAAGTTTTTTTACTTTTACAAGTGTTTTAATGTAACCTTTGCTTAATAGTTAAGATTCCTGCAATATTAATTTAAAATATAGTCTTATTTACTTTAAAATAATCAAGATATTGGAAGTGAGAAAGGTAGTATCAGTTAGTGTTACCCCTTGAAAGCTCGTTTTCTTTGGTTTTCTGTAGAGCATTATGTGTAATTAATATTATATTGCTCTAATGTGTGAAAAAGTTCCTGTTTAAGGTCGAAATATTTATTATTACTACTAATTTGCTCAACCTTGAAAGTTTTTTATCAATCTTGAAAGATTTTTACCCAACCCTTGAAAGATATATTTTTGCCAGAGTGGAACCACTGGCACCAGGTTCAGTTACCGCATGTCAGAGGGGGGAGGCAGACGTGTGATACCCAACTCCGCGGTGCCTGGCTGCATGGCCACAACATACCAGTGCCACATCAGCCTTGTTATGTCAAGTGAGGAATTTACAGTGTGATCTCGCATCTAAGGAGTTCACATCTAACGACACCATTGGACCTCTACCCATATTCGTATCTAACGTGGAAGTTTCCGTCTAACGAAAAAAAATCTCGGGCGAGCGGTTCAAATCTGTCGCCACCTTGGTCTGGTGCGTGGACGGGAAAGATGCTAGCTTTGCTACAGAAACTAAACCAGGAGCTCAGTGAAACCTATGCAAAGAAAGTGAATGAAAGAAGATAAACAGTTACCGGTATCACCGAATATTTAAATAAACGCCATGAGCTTGGGGAAGTTGTGGCAAATCTCGATCGAAATGAAGGATAAGAGTGTGAGTGATGATGGAAATGAAGGATAAGACTGTGAGTGATGTCGATGAAAACATAGGGAATCTTCATGGTGACATTCATGATGACTTTTCTGGATTTGTTGGGAAGGAAAAGAATGCAGACAAAAAGATAACAAAACTCGGGGAGGCATCGCGAGAGGCAATGGAGAGCGAGAGGTGGGAGGAGGGTGGTTGTGCTGGTGGCGTAGGTGAGAAGGAGCGGCCCAGTAGCCTTCCTTCCCGCCTCGGATACCACCTTAAGCACCTCATTTATCACTCACAGGTGAGTTTTCGATATTATTTCTTCTTTATTTTATATTTTATGTCACTATGTATGATTATATGACAAATTAACGACAATAACTTACATAATGTGTGAAAATAGGGTCAAAATAGGGGTTAGATCCAGTTTTTACCTATTATAATTTTCCCCATATGTTTATGTATCGGCATCTAATGAAGTCGCATGTAACGAGTGGTTTTTGGTACCTATTACTCGTTAGATGCGAGATCTTACTATTCAGGGAGTTTCCAAACGCTGCTCTCTCTCATTAGGGCTGCTCCAACATCCACTGCCCTACCTTGTATCTCTTCTATAACCCCATCCATATACAGACTGAACAACCATGAGGACATGGCACATCCCTGTTTCAATCCAACATTCAAATAGAAAAATTCACTCAGTTCACTATCCACACGCACCGCATCCTTAGCACCCTCATAAATACCCTTCACGGCCTTCAGCAACTTTCCATTTTCTCCATATATTCTTAATACTTTCCACAATCCTTGTCTGTCCAGTTGTTGTTGTTGTTGTTGTTGTGATATTTGCCTCACAACATGGTGAGGACACGGGCAAACATAGAGCCCGTCAGGGAAGTAGCAAAAAGTTGCTCTCAAAACGAGAGCATAGCGGTGACAAGACTGCAAGACGAGGCAGCAAAGGCAGGACAAGATCAAGCGTGGATCGGCAGTTACGAGAGCAGTCTGGTGGCTATATAGTTGACCAGGGCAGCACGTGGTGGGAAAAAAACATGCACTTTAGACAATGCAACCAGGACCAGAGCTCTCAGTAAGGCCGGGAGATAAAACTAAGGCCTAGTTCCTGCCGTTGTGTCGTCGCCCTGGTTGCATAACACTCATCACATACACAATCATTCTTTACCTTCCTTCCTTTCCCCCCCTTTTCTATACGTCATTATTATTATTATTATACGTGGTGGGTCAAACTCGATGCCCTCACGGATGGCGGCTTCCTCAGATGGAGAGAGGGAGTTGGAGATGTATGCCTCACGGATCTTCTGATACAGCGTCTGGTAGACGAGAGGCAATGTATCATCGTCGTTGATCGGATCCGTGAGGCAGAAGGGCAGCTCTTCTAGGTCCGCATCTGTGCGGGCATCGAGATCACGAGTCCCTGAGAGTGGTGGAAGGAGGGCCTCGATCCGGCGAGCAACGGTGGAGGGGTCGCTCCTGGCTTTTCCCCCCTTTCTTCTTTGGTTTCTTCTTCTTCTCCTTAGGTGGAGGAGGAGAAGAAGAGCGAGCGATGGCTGCTGGCGGTGGTGAAGGTGGAAGAGGCTCCTCCACTTCGTCAGGAGCAGATGGAGAAGGCAAGGAGGAGCGCTCTACTACGTCCAGATGTACTGAAGGGACTGGAGACGAGACACGCTCCTCCTCAGCTCCTGACGAAGGGAAGTGAACCTCCACGACAGTCTCCCCATGCCCGGTGTCCATGGCCTGTGACGGTTCCGGGTCGGTGATCGTAGTTTCGATGGTGGTGGCGCCAGTCGTCCGGTTGAGAGGGGCATCCAAACACAGCCGTTTTCGCGGTGTCGTGCGAGGTGGTGGTGGCTGCTGTCGCCGGCCCTGACGCTCCTGACGAGGGGGGAGACGAGGATCGCGGGTGAAGCTTCGGGGAATAGCAAGGCGTGGAAGGCCGTTCTCCTCAAAGATTTGAGGAAGGAGAACAGCCAGAACCGCCTTGCTACCCCCACTGAAAGCTTCAGCCGTCGCGATACACATCGCAACGAGTGTGTTAATTTGTGTTGCCAGAACTTCCAGGACCTCTTGGCTGGCGTCTCTGGGCAGGGGGACGCCGCCGTGCACGGGCAGAGCCCTGCACAGCAACACCACCCGGCCCAGTGACGTCCTTAGCCTCGGGACCCTTGGAAGCCTGTACGACACGAAACTCCGCCGTCTCTCCCTCGCCAAGTGAGCGCTGGAAATGCCGTGGATTTGGTGCAACGATCTCAGAAACGTGTACGAAAACATCAGCGCCAGTGTCGCGGCGCTTGATGAAACCGTAACACGATCTCACGTTGAACCAATTCACGGTTCCCTGGATGGTAGTGGCTCCTGGCGGCACGGATCTGCTGTTGGATGCCCCCCTCAACGGGTCGCATGCACGAGCAGAGTCGCTGGAAGTCTCACGGAGCTCGGGCATAGTGACGACTGGCCAGGCCAAGCTATGGGAGAGGAGTCGTTGTCTGTCCACCCTGGCATATGCTTTCTCCAAATCCACGAAGGCCGTATACAATTTCTTTCCCTTCTCTAGAAGTTTTTCCACTAAAGACCTAAGAATATCTAATCTACACAACCTCTTTCCTTCCTAAAACCTCCCTGTTCTTATATCCCTAACTCTGTCAGTATCTTACCACATACAGTACTTTTCTTGTTACGCTGAGACAAATGCCCTGTGATTACCACACACATCTTTTTCCCCTTTTCCCTGATCACAGAAGAATGTAGTACCGGAGCAGAATCAGAAATAAACCGGTAAGAAAGAGGTGTTGGTAAGCTTCATGACCGTACCAGAATACCGCCCCCATACTGCCTGCTAGCCTGCTCACGCTAAAGGTAATAGCATGTGTTTAGCCTAGAACTATATCACGTAATTCAGCTAAACAATTCATCACATTCGCTCCTGTGCCACGCTAAAATGTGGTGGTAGTAGTAGTACTACTACTAGTAGTAGTAGTTGTTGCCTAGGCAGTCTGGTCGAACAGCCCCGAGTCCCTAAGGAAGGCCACGGCTGAGACCGGGCTTTCCCACAGAGCTCTCAAGGAGTGTACAGTACATTGTGTTGTTGGCGTAGGTGATTGTTTGCAATGCAGTCTTGCATAATGTGCTTAATAGTATGGGGTGCTGTGTTGCAGATTGTGAGCAGTGCAGTCTTGCATAATGTGCTTAATAGTATGGGGTGCTGTGTTGCAGATTGTGTGCAGTGCAGTCTTGCATAATGTGCTTAATGGTATGGGGTGCTGCGTTGCATCCTGGACAGGCATCAACGACGGAGTCATCCAGCCTTTTCTGGTAACTCAAGAGGGCTGGATGATGCCCACATCTCAGCCTGGCCAGGTGGACTCTGTCCTCACGAGGGAAATAGGATTCAGAAGGGTGGATATCAGGAGGCCGTGCATGCAGCTTTGTGTTGTCTTTAAGAACAAGGCCCTAAAAATAATCACAGGCTGCACAGCTACTACACCCACAGACCACCTACTGCACATCAAGAAACCAAAGTCTTCAAAGTCGAGGATCATCTAGACATGAGGCACACAAATTCTTGCCGCAGCCTCCACAAACCCACGCCATCCACTACACGATATGGCAGCACATCCACACACACATCAAGGAATATAAAAACAACACCCAGCACACGATATCATACACAAATACTGTCATCTCTCCCGCTTCAGACCAGCTTCCAGAAGCTAAAATATGATAAATAGCCTTGCTGGTACACACGACGATAGATAGGTGGCACCCATAAATATAAAGCATTGTTACAAACGTTTGGTGCTAGTTTGCGGTGTTAGGAGCGTAATGCTGTATGGTAATGAGGCCTGGCAGTAAAGGCAGAGGATATTCGTAGACTCAGACTAACAGAAATGACAATGATTTGGTGGATGTGTAGTGTGTTCTTGAATGCCAGGCCTGAGGGGGCTAGGTTTATGAAGGAAGAGTTGAAAGGAAGGATGGGAGTAGAGAGTACTGTTGTAATGAGGAGAGGTGGATTGAGATGGTTTGGGAGGAAGGATGGGGCTGGAGTGTATTGGTGTTGTGATGAGTAGATTGAGATGGTTTGGGAGGAAGGATGGGGCTGGAGTGTATTGGTGCTGTGATGCAGAGAGGTAGTTTGAGATGGTTTGGGAGGAAGGATGGGACTGGAGTGTATTGGTGCTGTGATGAAGAGAGGTAGATTGAGATGGTTTGGGAGGAAGGATGGGGCTGGAGTGTATTGGTGTTGTGATGAGGAGTAGATTGAGATGGTTTGGGAGGAAGGATGGGGGCTGGAGTATATTGGTGCTGTGATGAAGAGAGGTAGATTGAGATGGTTTGGGAGGAAGGATGGGGCTGGAGTGTACTGGTGTTGTGATGAGGAGCGGTAGTTTGAGATGGTTTGGGAGGAAGGATGGGGGCTGGAGTGTATTGGTGCTGTGATGAAGAGAGGTAGATTGAGATGGTTTGGGAGGAAGGATGGGGCTGGAGTGGACTGGTGTTGTGATGAGGAGCGGTAGATTGAGATGGTTTGGGCATGTGGAGAGGCTGGAGGATGACAGCTGGGTGCGGAAAGTGAAAAGTGTAAAGGTCGGGGGCAGGCAGACCGAAAAAGACCTGGGACGAGGTCATAGAGGCTGCCAGAGATCGAGCAACGTGAAGAGCGTGGGTGACCAAGGCCGACACATGCAAGCATACTGGAGCCTTTATAAACGATACGGTATGAACGATACAATAAGAAATATCTCATGGAATTGATGGATTTAACCTAATTATACGTATAATTTGTGTGTTTTCATCTGACGGGACTGGGTAAACCGCCACACCTTTAATACTAAGTGGTGGTTGCAGGATATACGATGAGTAGTGGTTATGAGGGACGGGTGACTGTCCTTGATTACTATAGTCTATTTGATTGACTTGTGCACTTGAGATGTATGGGGCAAGTAGGGTGTTTTTGTTTCGCGACTGCAGATTGGCCGCAGATGATGTCACCGAAGTTCGTTCGTTCGTTTAAAGTTTTCTGCACCTTTAGTGCAGGCCGGGCCATCTATTAGCCCGGTTTGTGTGGGAAGGCTTGTAAAGTAACTGGGAAGATGGCATGTCACTGCGGTGCCCCTAGGGCTTAGCAGCGCATTGCGTTCTTCTGCTGATTTTTTGGGGGAGGGTTATTTAGGAGGTGGGGCAGCTTGTGCCACTTCTAAGAGGGTGCGAGTTGGTATTGTGGCGATGATATCGGCGGCTGCCTTGCGGAGCGTGCATGGGGGAATGGGATGATTTTCGGATCTTAGTGTGTCGGGATTAGGGTAGGGGGGTTTGACCCGAAGGCGAGATGTGGCAGGGCAGTTTAGCAGGTAGTGAAGGAGTGGTTGAGAGGTGGGGGCCTCGCAGTGTTCGCATTCTGTGGGAGAGGTGTTGTTGGTGGTGATTTCAGCTCTGCATGCGAAGCCCAGCCGGAGGCGATGAATGTGGGTGAGGAGGCGGTTGTCTTTGGGTAGTGGCTGCATAAGTTCAGTATATTTGGTGGCCTGGGCAAACCAGGTGGCAGATGGAGAACCGAGTTTGACTTCTGCCTCATGATCGATGTGGTTGCGTCTGGCTGTTCGTTGCTTGATCTTTTGTTTGATGCGTGATAGGCTTGGGGGTATGTCTGTGTCAATGTGGGGGTGGGCTGATGCATGTTTGGCTGCCTTATCAGCCCTCTCATTCCCCTTTATTCCAACGTGGCTGGGGATCCAGTGGATGGTGATGGATCCCCCTGCCTCTCGGATCTGTTGGGCTGTTGTATGGATGTCAGTGGTTAGTGCGAGGTTGTCAGAGGGTGAAAATTGTTTAAGGACATGGATGGCGGCAGTGGAGTCAGAATGAATGATGATGGTCGAGGAGGGTGCGGTGTGAAGGGCGTCTTTTAAAGCTGCTGCGATAGCAGCGAGTTCGGTTTGAAGCGTGGAAGCGCCATTTGTGACTCGGAAGCCGTGACTGTGGTCGCCGCACACAAAGGCTGCCCCGGCTCGTGTGTCCGTAACAGAGCCGTCCGTGTAATAAGTGACGGCATCAGGGGGGGTGATTGAAGCAATGCGTTGCAACCCCTCTTGGCGCAGCAATTGGGTGGGGGTGTTAGCTTTGTTTGGCGAGTCTGGGAGGAGGAGGTTGTATAAGGGTGGGTTCCAAGGGGCTTGGGGGCGGTAATGAGGGGAAGGAGAGTCGGGGGTTTGCATCATAGCAGAAAGGTTTAGGGCGTGGATGGCGCGGGCAACACTGTGCATCCAGCTTCGGGAAAGGATGTCAGGGTGAAGGCCAGTTGCAGCTTTTATGCGTGAGAGGAGGGGAAGGGGGGAGGCTGTGTGGGCCAGTTTGATGGCTAGGCTTGTCACTCTTGCCTGGATGCGATGGTGGAGAGATTCTAGGTTGCATTCTAGGCGGAGGTTGCATAGCTTGGTCCACTGAGGAGAGTTGGTCATAATCCTCAGGGCTTCATTCTGAATGACCTCAAGTCTGTTTGATTGGGCAGTGTCGATGGTGAGAAGGACAGGGGCGGAGTAATCAACAATGGACCTTACCGCTTGTATATAAAAGAGACGGAGGACTCTGAAGGACGCACCTCCCCCTTTGCCTGCTAGGGCTCTGAGCGCGGAGGTACGCGTTCTGGTTTTCTCCCTGAGCCGTGTCACTTCACCTCTGAAGGAAAGGTGGGAGTCTATTGTTACTCCAAGGTATTTGTGGGAGGTTACGTATTCAATGGACGTGTTTCCGAGTCTTAGTTGGTCTGTGGGAGGCCCAATACCCAGGGGGAGAGCTTTGGTTTTGTTGATGTTAATTTTTAGCCCCAGTTCTCTGCATATATTGGTGAGCTTAGAGAGAGCCCTTTGTGCTCGTGTAAAGAAGGGGCCTTGATGGATAATGAGGGCAAGGTCGTCAGCGTAGCAGAGTAGGCGGGTTCCTGGGCCTAGATCAGTGCATAAGAGGCACTCCACAAGGGTGTTGAACAGAGTTGGGCTGAGGATACTGCCTTGTGGAGTGCCATTTTGATGTCGGTGTGGAGCAGACGTGTGTCCTTGGAAGCGGACAGCAGCTTCACGATCCCGGAAGAAGTCGTCGAGCCAGCAAAGGAGGCGGCCCCTCACACCCTTGTGTGCCAAGGATGCCAGGATTGCCTCAGGACATGCAAGCTCGAAGGCCTTCTCGAGGTCAATGAAGACAGCAAGTCCTTTGCTTCCTCGGAGTTCACAGAGGAAGGAGCCAAGACATTCTGTGGCCCCTTTGCCTTTGGTATATGCAAAAGTGTAGCGGTGAGGGGGGGGCAAGCACCATTGGAGGCGGTGGAGCACCATGCGCTCAGCCGTTTTGCCGAGGCAGCTAAGAAGAGAGATGGGCCTGGGGTTATTGGGGTCATTTTGTTTGGGGATTGGGTGTATCACAGCATGCTTCCACTGCAAGGGCAATCGGCCTAAGGTCCAAGAGTGGTTGAGGAGGTCCAGAAAGGCCCTCTCAGCCACTGGGCCCGCATGTGAAAGCATGCTGTAAGTGATTCCATCTAGGCCAGGAGCTGTATCTGTACTGCTTTTCTTTGCTTGGGCCAGCTCATGTGTTGTGAAAGGGCGATCAGACTCAGCTGGGGTGTTTTGGCTGATGTGGATCATTTCGGCTCTGTGTTGGTGGAGTTCCTCCTGCCGGCGTCTGATGTCATTTGGGAGTTGAGTGTGGGAGGTGCGTCTGGCAAAGGTCTCCGCTAGGTTTTCTGCCTCTTTGCGGGGATTTGGATGAGTTGGGGGTCGGGCAGAGGGGGGGCTGGAGACCGCTTTCAGTTTTTTCCATATAGAGCCAAGGTTAGAGTGTGCTCCTAGTGACTGACACCACTCCAGCCATTTCTGTTCTTTGATGCTGTTTTTCTCAGCGATGGAGTGCTGGATGACTGACTGGAGATATCTAAGTGCCTCGGGGGTGGGGTTGGCCCTGTAGATCTTTTTGGCCCTGTTTAAATGGTGATTGAGTTCTTTGACTCTGGGGCAGTAGTACCAGTGGTTTTTGTGGTGGCGCTTAATGGGGGTGGTGGTGGGAATTGCCGTTCCTGCTGCTGCTTGAAAGGCATTGATGATCTGGTCAGCATGTTCCTCTATGTCCTGTGAGGGATCGCTGTTGATGAGGTCGTCTAGTGTGTTCGTGAAGAGACCCCAGTCTGCGCTCTTGGTGTTCCACCGGGGGGGGGGGCCAGGAGGTCTGGGGAGTGGGGTGATTGGGATGGTGCAGAGGATGGCATGGTGGTCAGAGGTTAGAGTGGAGTGGATCTCCCAAGTGGAGTGACGTGCTTGCGTTGACGACACGAGGGAGAGGTCTAGCCTGCCCCCTTGTAGATGTGTTGGAGAGTCAGCGTCGTTTAGGAGAGTGATGGTTGGTGTTCCCTCCAAGACTGTAGCTAGGTGGCGTCCTGTGGGATTTGTGGGGATTTGGGAGTTAAGGCAGGGGTGGTGGGCATTAAAATCTCCGCCAATAAAGACTTCTTCTGTGGCAGAGAGTGAGAGTAGCTCCCCCAGTCTTAGGTCGGCCGTGGGTGAGCGGTAGAGATTATATATTTTGAGGTGGCCTTGTGCTAGGGTGAGGTCCACACCCTGAATCTCTGCCTCAGAACAGTCTGGCAGGGGGTTGATGGCGGCTGCAGGAATGTGTTCTCGGACGAGGATGGCGCATCCTCGAGGACCACCACGCACATAAGGTAGTAGGAAGGGGGTGAAACCCCGCATACGCAGTGGGCGGTGCTTGCTTAAGAGAGTCTCCTGCAGGAGGAAGATGTCTATATTGTCTTTGTGTGCGACTTCTTCTAGCAGGGAGCGGCGTGCAGAGGCACCGAGGATGTTCCACTGCAGTATGCGGAGGGAGGTGGGAGTTGAGGTGTTGGCGGTGTTGCTGGTGTCTCCTAGGTTGTTTGGGTGGGAGTAGGAAGGGGGGACCTGGAGCGGGGTCTCCCTCTCTCCACAGAGCACTTGCGAGGTTGGTGGGGTTGGGCTTTCATTGTTTTTTTGTACTCGGTGGGTCTGTCGGTAGATAGGGAACGGTTTCTGGCGTCTCGGGGTGTGTGTTTTGTACGGTTGTGTTGTCTGTGGCATGGTTGATGTGTGGGGTCTGAGGTGGCAGGAGGTGGAGGAGGCTGTGGTGAGGTTTGTTGTGGGGGAGTGGCTTGGGTTAGGTCTTCGGGGGCAGTGGTGTGGGGGTCGGGATGTTCTATCCAGTTCTGGATCGTTGAGGATATTGCAGAGCGGAGGGGGCTTGGATCTATGGGCCGATTGAGGACATGTTCCAGCATAGACACCATTGTGTTGCAAAGCATACGGCCTAGATTTTTTATGTTTTCTGCCTTGAAGATGAAGTGATCTTTGGGAAGAGTGGTGTCTGGTTGTGGGGTTTGTGTGAAGGCTTCCAAGGTTGTCTGAGTGCTGGCGTCCTGCTTTTGGCGTGTGTCGGGAGGTGGTTGGCAGTGTGGCTGTGTGGGTGGGGTGCGTGGTTGGTGAGGTGGTTTTGTTGGGGGGTGGGGAATTGCCTGAGAAGTGACAGTGGGGGTTGGTAAGGGGGGAAAGTCGGTGGTCAGCTGGGGAGGGGGTGGAGGTGGAGGGGGTCGGTGGGTGGCAGTACGTTGGCCCCAGGTGAAGGTGTTTGAAGGTGCTAGGGGAGCCGTGAGGTGGCCTTGGACCCAGCGCACCTCCCTCTCCATCCCCAGCTGAACACGTTCCCTTCTGATCGGGCAGGCCTTGTTCCATGCGTGATGGGTCCCGCTGCAATTTGGGCAGCGTGCAGCGACCGGTTGCTGAGCCTTGATCTTGGTAAGGCAAGCCTGGGTGGAGTGGCGGCCGCTGCACATTGCACAAGTTGGCGGGCGGGAGCATCGTGTCTGGTGGTGTCCATAACGTTGACAGTTGAAGCAACGTAGGGGTTCTGGTGTGTAGGGGCGCAGCTGGTATTTGCCCCATGTTCCTAGGTCGAGGACAGGGGGAACAGGGCCACGCATGGAGACTATCACCTGCCTTGTTGCTTGTCCTTTGACATGGCAGCGTTCTGCGTTTTCGACGATGGGGTGAACTAGGATGGCTGTCATGGAAAAAGAAGTTGGGTATTTAGTAAGTACGTATTTGTGTAGACTGAGGTTAGGATCTCGCTTTTGGATGTTGATTGCTTCCCCAGCCACGGAGTCAAGGGTGGTCAGTGCATTATGGGTGGCGTCATCCAGTGGGACAATGGCTGTGTCCATATTTTTTAACTGAATGGTTTTAAATTTGAGGGAGGGGTGTGCAGCGGTTATGGCAGTGACAATGTCATACGTGGATGAAAAGTTTTCGTTTGGTGTGATGATGAAGGCAGGGTATTTGTGATGAGGTTGTGTGGTGGGGAGAGGGGGTTGCATTTGCTGGTGGTTGTGGGCATGGGGGATGAGGGGTGTGGCTGATGCAGTGTGAGCTTTTGCAGCAGAGGGGGAGGTGGCTGGTGGTCCCAGAGGGCAGGCGCTCTTGGCAGCTGGTCGTCGTTTTTTTTTAACAAGAGTGAAGCCTTCATTGTCGTCTTGTGGTGGGGAAGGCTCTTGGGCGGAGGTTTCGGGGTTTCCGTGAGGATGTGCGGAGCTCGTGGGGTCGGTGGCGTTGGCAGAGTCGTGGTCGGAGGTTCGAGGGGAGATGTCTGTGTCCATAACCGGGGTAGAGTCAAAGAAATCTTCAGGATCGTAGTCAGGTCCGGTCAGGCGTGGTTTTTTTGCTGATGTCGGTGCGGGAGCTGTCTGTGTCTTGGCTGACGTGGGCTCCATGCTCGAGATTTTCAACACAGCCAAAAAAAAAAAAAATAAAAAATATATATATATATATATATATATATATATATATATATGTATCTAACCGATAGATATATATATATGTGGGAGGTATTTATTTACTCAGTCGTTCATTCATTAGTTCTAAGCAGCACACATACATATATACACCCATACACACATGTATACTCAAATGAAATTAAATATACTTGAGTGTATGAATGTAAATCGGTATGTATGCTTAAGCAAGAACAACGAAGGAATCGATCAGGATAAATAAATTATCAGCTACAATCCGGCGGTTCCCTACAGTGCCGGGGGGCCTAACTCCCCGTCCTCTAGAGGACGTCGTGAGAGTACCCCGACACTGCCCCGTGAGGGACTTACCTAACCCTAGCCCTAACAGAATGCCTACCCTTGCCGCCTCCTATAACCAGGCCTCTAAGGCCCCCCTTCATGGAAATACCCTACGGTATCCCTTCAGGGTTCGGCGTCGTACTACGGCAGGGACTCTAAGTGGCAGCCGGAAAGCAGCTGATATGGAAAAAAAAAAAAAAAAAAAAAAAAAAAAAAAGTTTCCTTAAGCTGTGACGTGAAAATCGATCTCTGAGCTGGAGGAGAGACAGCTGTGGAAGTCTTGGGTTACGCTATCCACGTTTCACTATGGAGCGAGGATGTTAACACATCAGGTGATGGCGCGGGAAAGCCGGATCGCGTGCCCTCCAATCCCGAAGGAGATCCGACGCCCTCCAATTAGAGCGCTGTATGCTTCTGGCTACAGGCTAGTGGAAGGTTGCAGGTCTCTGCAGAGAGATGTGCTCGGTGCGGCAGCTGGTGAGAGACTGATGGAGGAGCGTCACCGAAGTAAATGCATTCATGTATTGTAGTGCAACATGCGGACGTGGATGTACACCTTGGGTGGATATTATAGTGTAACATGCGGACGTAGGTGTACCCCTTTGGTAGATATTATAGTGCTACATGCGGACGTGGATGTACACCTTGGGTGGATAGTATAGTGCAACGTGCGGACGTAGATGTACACCGTGGTTGGATGCAGTGCAACTTCGGACGTGGGTGTAGGCCGTGGGTAGATATTTTGATTCAAACATCACTCATCGTTTTATAAAACTTTATAATCAAATTTAATTTTCTTTGACAACAGCAAATACGAATGTATGTGAGCGAGGTGGACGGGGAGACCAAGAATGAGATGGAGGGATTGAGTGGCGAGAATGGAGAGTGAGAGACTAACTAGGAGTGTATGTGAATGTGGTGGAGGGGGAGACCAGGGATGAGATTGTAAATATTTGCCCCACAACAGAGGTGGGGACACGGGCAAACATGAGAGCCCGTCAGAGAAATAGGCAGGAAAACTAAGCTCCCGAATGAGAGCAAAACACGGGCGACAGTGGCGGACGAGGAAGAGCGGTGATGGCAGGAGAAAGATCGTAAGGCAGCTGCTGAATAAAGGGTGTAAGGGGCAACTAGCGCGAGGACATTGATTCATCATCGACAGTCTTCTCCCAGCACTTGCAGCAGTAACATCTCTTCCCCAGTCCCCTGGTAGTCAAACTTGGAATCACATCTCACAAGACTTTCTCGCTGCTATCTAGGCGAACTTGCAGTTAACTTCAGTCATATGCCTAACCCTATCAATGAGTATTCTACCATATATTTTACCAGTCACACTAAGAAGGCAAATACCCCTATGGTTACCACATACTTCTCTCTCCCCTTTTCCTTTGTATAAAGGAACAATTATACCTGATTTCCAGTCCTCTGGAACCCTTCCCTCTTCCCAAGCCAATCTACACAACTTGCATATCCATTCCACAACAATCTCACCCCCATACCTCAGCATTTCACCACACACTTCATCAATCCCTGGGGCCTTTCCCATCTTGATCTTCTTCATTGCTTCCACTACTTCCGCCCTACTGATCTCTTCCTCCCTCCTCTCATCTCTCCTTCTCCCAGCCATTCCCCAACCACTTATACTCGCACTGTTGTCACCCTCTACATTCAACAAATCCTCAAAGTGCTCCTTTCATCTCCTCACTGTAGTGGAAGGGTTAATGTAATGTGTGTGTGTGTGTGTGTGTGTGTGTGTGTGGGAGAGAGAAAGAGAGAGGTGGGGGAGTTGATGAAATGATGTGGAAAAATACTACATGTCTTGTAATCACTCACCTGCATTGCCAAAATTCTGGTATGCATCTCCCCCTGCCTTCGACCTCCATTTTTCTAACGCTGTGTCCAGGTACAGCATGGTCTTGACGTTGGCTTGCTTGTTTGACTATCCTGCGTTGGTGTTCAGCCTTTGGTTCCTTCTCTCTGAAAAATGAAATAGTGTTAGTATATTGTATTCCTGGTACTTACTGTTAGGAATTTGGCGGAGAGGAACACGCAGAGAACATCAGGAAAATGGTAATGAAAATAAAAAAAAATAAGAAAACTGTATAAATAAATGAGGGAAACCTGTCATAGAGGTATCCAGGAAAAATGGCCTTGGGTTCATTCTTCCTTGCATAAAAAAAAAAAAATACACAGAAATAATACAGACTCCTTCAATTCTTCGTTTTAATTTAGTCCTTAATCTTAAAACTATGAGACCAAAGGAGAATTAAAGACCTCAGTTTTTGACGGTCACTAATTTAAGACTAGCAGGGATCAGATTTATTAGCCTGCATGCCACATTTTGAGTTCCTAATTAAGATATCATACAGGTAAAATCAACACATCAGTACAGGTGCATAATATCAGTGATGGTTTGTGAAGCGTGTTGTGAAGCATGTGAACTGCAGGATTTTCTATCCATCTATCTATTGCCAGCCGCCTTAATCCCTTATACGGGGTGGCCACAAACATATCGCATCCACGTCACCCTGTTCCCCGCCATTTCACTTCCCTACTCCCACTTCACACACCCCTTCCCCATATACCTCTCCACTCCATCCCTCCATCTCATCCTTGGCCTTCCCCTCCCTCTCTCCCCCTCCACCTCAGTCGCATACACTCACCTCTTCAGTCTCTCACTCTCCATCCTCTCCACATGGCCAAATCACCTCAATGTGTTTCTCCTAACGCTTCCTATCACATCCACATTCACACCACAACGCTCCTTCACATCCTCATTTGCCAGTCTGTCTCACTATGTGACTCCACAGGCTCCTCTCAAACAATTCATTTCCACTGCTCACGCTCTTGACTTATGTCCCTCCAACTACATCGAAGCTTCACTTCCATAAGTTAGAGTTGGTATCACAATACTGTCATGTAATAAATTTTTCACTTCCGTGCTCATTTCCTTGTTCCTTATCACTGCCCTCAAGGAACCAGCAACCTTTCTTCCTTATTGTACCCTTTCAAGCACTTCACCCTCCAAACTTCCATCCTTACTCATCACGCTACCCAAGTACTTAAACGTATTCAGAGTTTCCATTTCCTCATCATCCAACCTCACTGTACATTCACTGACTTCACCTCTCTCGAAGACCATAACGTTATTCTTCCCTACATGTACCTTTAGATTCCGTTTCTTACACACTCTCCCAGACTCATCCACGAAGCCTTGCAGCTCCCCTTCGTCTTCACTTAACAACACAGTACCATCTGCGAACAACAGTACAGTGAGTTTCGAAACACTGCCCTGTCTCACTAGGGCCACTCCAGCATCCACTGCCCTACCTTGTATCTCTTTTATAACGCCAACCATATACAGATTGAACAACCATGGAGACATGACACATCCCTGTTTCAACCCAGTCTTCAAATAGAAAACTTCACTCAGTTCACTATCCACACGCACTGCAGCCTTAGCACCATCATACATACCCCTCACAGCATTCAGCTACTTCCCATCTACTCCATATATTCTTAATGCTTTCCACAATCCTTGTCTATCCACCCTGTCATTTGTTTTCTCCAAATCCAGTATTTTACCGCAAATTATTACTCGATGCATTCCGGTATATATTATGCTTATAGGTCATGAAAATTTGCCAGTTTAATGACTACATTCATTTTGTTATGAGTATTTATTAGACTTTACAAATCTGACACATAATTATTACCAAGTTACAGTGACCTAATATATCTATCCTGGTATCATCAATATACTAAAACGTCTGGTGTCACTGTTCTGACATGCTTCCAATACTGTTAACTGTTTAAGCCGACCAGTGCTATGAACAGTTTTATGAAATATTCTTTTTTCTCATCCATGCATTCATCAGTGCCTAGAGTAAGTGTTTTAGTTATGGAACGGTTATCTGAACTCCTCGATATGTCGATAGAGTAAGTGGGAGAGGTTTAAACGACGGAATACAGAATACGGAAAGGTCAGTGAAAGTGATATCCACATTTGAAACAATGACTGGCAGCATCCAAGGTTGAACATAATACATGAAGTAATAATGATGAGACCAGAATATCTGACAGAATAGTGAAAATTCTTTACTTATTCAACATCATGACACCTTCTCATTATTATTATTATTATTTAACTGGTACAACCTGATGATTATAATTGGCTCAGGTGTGAACACTGCAGGTAACTGGGTTGTCAACAGTCTCCTCTACTCCTGCCAGCGTCTAGAGATTTCTCCTAAGATGGGTGAAGCTCTACTGAAGGGAAGAGGCTGTGTGTGTGTGTGTGTGTGTGTGTGTGTGTGTGTGTGTGTGTGTGTGTGTGTGTGTGTGTGTGTATGTGGAGGTGTGGCTGTGTATGAAGGTGTGCCCGTGTATGGAGGTGTGGCTGTGTGTCTCTGCAGGATATTGCACAAACCATCTTCATAACGTGGTGTCTAAATATGTATATCATCATTTCGTAAAGCCTCTTATTTCCTAAGTACAGAATCACCCACTGTCTATCAATAAAGATAATATATACTTACATATACTCACACCATATTACTTCTACCAATGACATACACACACTCTGACGCATAAACATAACCAATACTTTACAATATTTCCACTTTCAAAAACATCACACTCCCTACACACCCATCCCATTCCCAGATGTACTTTGCCAGCATGTGGTAGTTAATTCTGCCTTTCACTCTCCCTCATATTTCTCCACTTTCATATGCATCATCCCTCCTACGGACACCCATCTCCCACTGGCACCTCGTCAGCATGAAGTTAATTCTGGCTATCACTCTCCCTCCGACTGTAAGGTCCGACCCTACACTGAACGTAGCATAGATTAATAAAGATATATATTCAAGGAAAAACTCCAGGATTATGTTAAGCTGAGAGAAGACCTTACAGAGCAACAGAAAAGAAAAATCAATTGACTCGCTACTATGGATGTATTTATATCTCGGTGCTCTTTCTTATATCTAAAACTAATCTCTGGAGGGGTGACCACAAACAAACCGCCTCCATGTTACCCTGTCATGCATCATCAGGCTGCCTCTCCTTCAACTCACACCAGCATCGTTCATATACCTCTCCACCGCATCCCTCCACCTCATTATTCTCGGTCTCCCACTACTCGTCTCTCCACCTAACTCACATACATTCTCTTATACTCCTTTCACTCTAACTTGTCCTAATATTACTGTCTCTGTCTTCAGTTCTGAGCTGTAGCAATACGAATACCAGAATATGACGCGTAAAATAAATAAATAAATAACAAGCATCATGGTAGGAAGAAGAAGAACAATAGGAATCTAGTGCCAAAATCCAGCACAAAGCCGGATCATCGGCTACAAGTTGTGTACATTGGGTGGGTCAGGAACACAGACACGGCGTCATGTAGGAAATGGATCAATGGAAGAAGTATATCATATCACACATGGGACTACTGAGGTAAGGAATAGAATTAGATGTCAGAAAGAAGACCAATAGAGGTAAGGAAGGACATGATACTACGGAAGGAAAAATATGGTGATTCTCGGAGAAAGTCTGCAAGAAGAGGGGTACGTTGGATGCGAGACAAAAAAGGAAATGCAACACGTCGCTGTATAGTGTAAAGAGGACAATCAAGGAAAATATGCCGTATGGAGAGAATGGTATTGCACCGAGTACAAAGGGGAGGGCGACCACCAGACATAAGAGTGGGTAAGTCTAGTATGGCCGATTCTGAGACGAGCTAAAGCAGTCTCCCACCTCCTGTTACTGTGGCAGGGGGTCGACCAGGGGGAGACAGAAGGTTTAACAACACGCACTTTATTATTAGTGATAGAGTCCCAACAAGACTGCCACCGGTGTTGAAGGAAGGAAGATAGAGCAGGAAGAAGATCAGAAACTGGAATGAGGAAGAAAGGAGAGACATCCCTGCTATCTGCCATGCGAGCCAACTGATCAGCATGTTCATTGCCCGCGATACCCACATGTCCTGGGACCCAACAGAACTGGACTGTTTTACGACGAGAGGAGATACGGAACAACCATTCCAAGATACGAAGGACTAATGGATGAGAGGCAGAAGGTGACTGGAGAAGGGATAGAGCACTATATGAATCAGAGAATATCACAAACGAGGAAGAGGATGCACGGTAAATATACCGTAATGCAAACAAAAGGGCATATAACTCTGTTGTTAGAACACTTGTATAAGCAGGAAGGCTAAAATGATAAGAAGTGTTAGGAAAGAGAATCGCAAATCCAACACCTGCAGGGTTTTTTGAACCATCAGTGTATATAGGTATTGCAGAGGAATGGTGGGAGAGATGATCAGAAAATCGGGAACGGAGAATGAAGGAAGGAGAATTGGACTTGGAATAAGGGAAAATGGAAGGGCAAACATGGGGTCGCTGAAGTAGCCACGGAGGAAAAAGACATGTGCGGAAAGAGAAAACATTACAAATTGTAAGGGAGGAGTATGAGAGGAGAGTACGAGCTCGAACTGCAAAAGGTGGGTTGGTCCTAGGAGAAGAAAACCTGTCTAAGTCAAGACCGGTGGGAAAGAGAGAAGGGGTACGAGGAAAACAGTGCAACTTAGCATAGGCACGAAGAGAAAGTAGAGCGCGACGGCGGAAGAGTGATGGCACTCATGAGTCAGCATACAGACTCTCAACTGGGGAGGACTTAAAGGCACCAAGAGCCAGACGTAAACCGTGATGATGTACAGAATCGAGTTGTTGGAGGACGGTGTCTGAAGCAGAAGAATAAACTTGGCAACCGTAATCAAGTTTGGAGAGAACGAGAACAATATGGAGGCGAAGAAGAGTAGTCCGATCAGCACCCCACGACACATGAGACAAAGTTTGTAAGAGACGGAGGCGTTGCAAGGCTGAGGTTTTCAAGGAGGTAATATGATCTTTCCAAGTAAGACGAGAGTCAAAAAGAAGGCCAAGAAAGGAAGCGGAGGTTTTGTATGGGAGAGGAGTACCATAAAGAAAAAGAGGTGGTTGAGAAATATGATGAGAGCGAGTAAAAGTAATAGCATGAGACTTAAGAGGAGAGAACCGAAAGCCATGAGAAGTGGCCCATTCTGAGGCAGCAGAAACTGCACGTTGAATAAGAGCACTAAGGGCAGAGATGTCAGAATTTGAGGCATATATTGCAAAATCATCTACATATAAAGAAGAGCGGACACCAACTGGGAGACAAGAAACAATCCCAATAATTGCCAATAAAAGCAGAGAAGTGCTAAGAACACTGCCTTGGGGAACACCTTCGTATTGTGGAAATGGATCTGAATAAGTATGCTGGACACAGACTCTAAAGAAGAGAGCTGATAGAAAATTCTTTAAGAAAACACCAAGGTTACCATCAATACCACAAGAACGAACTGTGCGTAAAATATGATAGCGCCAGGTTGTGTCATAAGCTTTCTCAAGGTCAAAAAACACCGCGATAACAGATTGTCGAATGGCAAAGGCTGAACGGATATAAGTCTCTAGATTTAGGAGGGGATTTAAGGTGCCGCGAGCTTTTCGAAAACCAAACTGTGAAGAGGACAAAAGTTGCTTGGATTCTAGGAGCCACATAAGACGATGATTTATCGCACGCTCGAGCAATTTGCAAAGACAGCTAGTAAGAGCAATGGGGCGATAATCTTGAGGGGCATGGCCTTGCTTTCCTGGTTTAAGAAATGGGAGAATGACGGCACTACGAAAAGAGGGAGGAAAAATACCCTCTGTTCAGATACGATTATAAATAGTTAATAATAAGGCCATGGCCTGGGGGGAGAGGTGACGGAGCATATTATAGTGTATGCCATCAGGGCCCTCGCAAGTGTTCTTACAAAGGCGAAGGGCAGACGACAATTCATGGAGCGTGAATGGTGCGTTATATGACTGACTAGACGACAGCTTGAAGACAACTGGGGTACATTCAGTAGCAGCTTTAAGGGTATGGAAGTCAGGTGAGAGATGAGAGCCGCTACTAACATTACTAAAATGAAGACCTAAGCCATTAGCAACTAGATGAGCATCTGCAACTGACTCCCCATCCAAATGTAGGACAGGGGAGGGCATGGGAAGATGTTTACCCGCTATTTTGCGTATACGTTTCCAGACGGATGCAATGGGTGTATTGGTAGTAATGGTGGAAACGTACAATCTCCAGCTACGATGTTTAGCCCGTTTAACAGTCTTACGAAGAACAGCTCGAGCCTTTTTAAACAGTAGGAATGCACTCTGTTCATCCGGGGTGTTGCGTTTGCGCAGGAAACTCTTCCAACGTGCACGTTTAACATGGAGTGCCACAGTACAGTCCGAATCCCACCAAGGTAGGCCTACGCACTTCGAAGTAAAAGGACGGGACGACTTAGGAATCGCTGTCAAAGCTGCACTCAGAACTAATACATTAAAATATGTAAGCATATCTAAAACAGTAGCGAAGGAAGAAGAGTGTATAGAAGGAACGGTTAAAGAAGTAAATGTTGGCCAGTCAGCTTTTGGAAAACTCCATCGAGGGGACCTGAGTATGGGACAATATGTAGTGAAAGTAAGCCTTATAGGAAAGTGATCACTATATACGGCGTCCGAAAGGACAGACCAATGGAAATCTAGAGAAACAGAAGAGGAGCACAGGGAGAGATCCAGACAGGAGAAAGTATGAGTTTTATCGTCAATGTGCGTTGACATTCCTGTATTTAATAAGGATAAATTATTATTAAAAATAAAAGATTCAAGTTGGCGGCCACGCGAATTAGTAATGGTGTCGCCCCATAAGGCATGACGACAGTTAAAATCTCCCAACAATAAAATTGGAGTGGGTAATTGGGATAGTAAAAGAGATAAGGCAGAGAAATCGATAGGCTGGGATGGAGAGAAATAAACAGAAACCACTGTAATCCAATGTTTGAGAAAAACCCGAATAAAATGGCATGGAATGGTGGTATTAATGGACAGATGTTCGAAAGGAACAGTATGATGGACTAGGATAGCTGATGCAGAAAGAGAAGCAGGGGAGAACAAGAAACAATAGCCAGGTATAGGTACCGGAAGGGAAGGCAAACGGGGTACTTGTAGACAAACTAAGGACGGAGAGTAAACTGAAAGAAGATAGCGAAGGTCGTTGCGATGGGCCGTAAAACTGCGTATGTTCCATTGTAAAATAGACATTAAAACTTTAAAACACCAAAAATAAAAAATAAGACCTAACAGAAAAACAGTCTAGGAAAGATAAAAAGAAATTAATGATAAAATATACAAAGGAAGTAAAATATGTTAAACTGGAAATATTACAAAATAATAACATGCATTATCGAGTCGTTACGATGGTAGGAATAGGGGTAGAAGATTGAACTGGTGGACGAGCAGGATGGTCACCATAGCCTGGAGGCATGGGGAGAGATAGAGGGGATAGAGTACTGGAAGAGATGGAAGAGGAGGGGGGTAAAGAGGAGGAGGAGATGGAAGGTGGAGGGGGGGATGAAGGAGGGAGAGGAGTAGGAGGGAGATCAGGTGGCACAGAGTGAACTTCAACAGAGTGGGTGGAAAGAGAGGGTGCAGCATTGTTTACTGGATCTGGCGAAGAAGTTAAAATGTAGTCCATTATCTTAGGAATTGTTTCACTGTCGTCATCGCCGGAGGGTTTTTTGTTACAATTAGCCGGCTGTGGAGTAGTCCGGGGATGTGACTGAGAAGACTGCTGAGATGTGGACTTTGTCGTGGCAGAGTGTATCGATTGAGAGGGACGAGCATTCGTCGCTCGAATTTTACGAGCTGGAGAAGTAGGATGATGGGCGGGAGAGGACTTAGAGTCTGACACAGTGGGTAGTCTGCGTTTACTATTAGAGGAGGCTGGGGGTCAGATGGTACGTTGGGCCAGAGGCGCCAAACGGCTGGTAGAAGAGACAGAACTGGGGTGAGAGGAGGGACGAGGTTGGGAATGGGGGGAAGGACGAGGAGAGGGAATAGGTAAGGAAGAGGATGATGAGGAGGTAGGGGTAGAGGAATCTAAAACAGGGAAAGAATTAGAGACAGGAACAAGAGAAGACTGTAACGGGGGGGTTGAGGTAGAGGGAGGGTTAGGTAGAGAAGAGGGAGGGTTAGGTAGAGAAGAGGGAGGGGTGGAAGTACTAGGGGAAAGGGAAGAGGAGACAACAGGTACAGGAGTAGGGATAGAGTGAGTGGGGGGAAGACAGGAGGAGAGAGGCGATGAAGAGGGGACAGCTGATACACAGACAGGTACAGAAGGGGATGAAGAAATAGTTGTGTTATTCAAAGTTACTATGGGAGGAGGACGGGCTACACGTGCATAAGTGACGTTCGGGTGATGACCGAGACCGCGAACTTTACGACGAGCCTCATGAAGGGAGAGGCCAGTTTTCCAGCGGGCGGAGGACACTTCTGCCTCGAAGAGGTAAACTGGGCATTGTCGGTAGGTGGCAGAATGGCCACCCTGACAGTTAGGGCAATATCGGATGGTGGAAGTGCAGTCTGAGGTGGCATGACTGGCCAGTGCACAGTTGGCGCAGACTGCGGATGATCTGCAGTACTTGGCTGGATGGCCAAAGCGCCAACAAGATGTGCACTGGCGAGGAGATGGAATGTATTCTCGCACTTGGAGAATAGTGCCTCCAATGATGACTGTGGGGGGCAGATCGCGAGAGGCAAAAATAATTTTAACAATATTTGCAGGTTCTTGGCGTCGTCCACGAGGAGGAACTGTATAACATTGAACTGAATGTATTGGGTGATGTTGTTCTGACAGAATTAGTTTAATATCATTGGCGCAGTCTGGGAAAGCCCTGGCTGAAGGACATCGAGGATGGTAGACGTACAGTACCAGTGGTAGAATTAAATTGGGTGTCTGGGGACACGGAGATGGGTTGTCCTGTATTACTGACTAGGGATGTAACCTTCTCGGCTTGGGCAGCACTGTTAACAACAAGGAGGCGGGAACCATTCGAACGGGCCGAGAAGGTGACATCCCTGCCTACTTGTCGAAGGAGGCTGAGGTGGAGTGAGAGGTCGTCGGTTGTGTCCTGTATGTTAAAAAATTTTGACCACGTCTGTGCACCGAAAATTGAGGAGGTGAGGGAAGGAGCAGCAACATAGGAAGAAGGACGAGGTCGGGAGAGGGAAACAGAGGATACTGAAGGATTAGAAGCAGGAGATAAAGAAGGAAGGTAAGGGTGAAGTGTGACGATAGTAGAAGGGCTGACTAACGTACAAGAAGCAGGAGCTGGAGGAGTGGAAGACACAGTAGGCGAAGAGGACGAGGTGTTTAGTATGCTTGAACATGTAGGAGAAGGGGAAGAAGTCGAGGCCACAGTCAAAAGGGAGCTCTGAGTCGTCACCATAATGGGGTGAGAAAAGGTAACAGTATCCAGTCCAGGAAGAGAGGCCGGGGTCGTCGTTGGGGTCAAATGATCGGCAGAACCGGGGGAGGGGGAACCTATAACAATATCCATAATTTTCTAAGGAAACAGGAAAACTCATCGTGACTGTTGAAAAAGAAAGGACTATTTGGGCGGAACGCGGAGTCCACAGGTCCAGCCAACGACCCAAGTAGAGGTCAGGCTCCTAGTATGCACTCCCTACCCTACCCTACAAGGGTTAGCAACACTGTGCGGGAGGACAAAGTCTTCCAGCACAATGCTGGGCCACCGGCTATTGGCCGAGAGTCCCACAGCCAAGCAACAGCACCCCCGGAACCGAAAGCTGCTGCTTGGCAGCAGTTCCGCCTCTGCAGAGATCTGTCCCTGCAAAGGTCCACATACTGGGGTAGTGCCGAACCACCGTGACCTCCACAATTGGCCAGGCCAATAGCCCACGGGCACACCCATGTCCTTCCTGTTGCAACTTACTCGAGGTCACAGATGAGAATTTTGATGAACGTGAAAATTTCCACACTTTTTAATGCCAAAAATAGAATAGGGAGAATAGGAGAAAAGGAAAGAAGAAGCAATAGTAGAAGAAAAGGGCCTTGCAAAATTAGTTGAGGCACCGACAGGGACCCAAGGAGAGGGGAGAGGGTTGAGCAAAGTGAAGGCACAAATATGACATCCACCCAGCAACCAAACTCCTATACTTTTGGAGTACAATAAGGTACCCTGCTATGGCTCCCCTACACATCAAGTCCCCATCGATGTCTCCGAAGCCCCCCCACGACAACAACGAGCAAGGAAACGGGGAGGGGCATCATGGTAGGAACGTACGTAGAACCGTAGTACTGTATTATATTTTCCTGCCACTGAGCTACATGAAATAAGCTACAAAGGGACGAAAACCTGGGCCAAGTTAAGGTGGAAGAACTATAGGTAATCTCTCAGTCTTCATGCCACATGGCCAAACCATCTCAAGGTACCTCTCCCAACACCCTCCAACGCATCCACATCAACACCACAGCGTATCTTTACTTTTTCAGATTAATACAGACGATTTGGCGCAGCGGAGAGAACTCGTAGCTATCAAAGAACGAATGAACAGTATCCTCGCTTACCCTTCTGTACCTCAAGAAGACGGGGAAGCTGTTTACACACTATAATCCTATCACTGAGTTAATATACACACAACACCTGCGTCCTCCCCTTTCTCGGTTAGAGGGTGACTGATGGGATTCGGATCTTCAAGGGTTCACAGAGTTCCAGTTCGAGACAGAAGACTCATTTCAATCGTGCTCGGTAACATTTGCTTTACTGTATATTTCATTTTAACTATACTCTTTTCACTTATGTGTTATATACTTAAACATTATCATTATCTTTACATTAACCACTTCACTTTGAGAACGTCTCTTTGCCTCTGTTCATATTACTGTCAGACGATTTTAATTATCTAGAGTAAAACCTGTCGAAAATGATCGCTTATAGCATCATCATCCATTAACCTCTACGTAAGATGCGCCTTTTTAATTATATCTGCCACCGAGCCTCAAGATATTAATATATATATATATTTTTATTATGACATGCATATTAACATCTGACTGCCAGAATATATCTCAGCTGAATGAAATAATCTTAGTAAGTATTTAGGTGCGTTTACATTACCCATAAGATCCTCTCAGTATCCCACACATCATCTTGGCTCATCATCATCATCATCTTATCACCGTTATTATAAGATTACCCATCATATGACTACAACATGTGTGCCCATGCGTGTATTACTGCATGTGTATGCAGATATAAGATGTGTGAGTTAGAGAAAGAACAGAGGAATTAGTTGGAGAGGAACAGGGATGCTTTAGGAAGGGAAGAGGTTGTGTAGATCAGGGCCTGTATTAATAAAAACTTCTAGGAGTACTCCTAAAATTATTACTTAATGTGGCTGTAGATAAGAGTTGTCTCTAAAAGTTCCTCCTAGGAGGACTCTTAGTAGTAATTTCGCTCCTACCATGAAGTGTTACCAACACAAAGAATCTATCTATCTATCTATCTATTGCCAGACGCCTCAATCCCGTTTGGGGTGGCCACAAACAAATCGCCTCCAAGTCGCCCTGTCTCCCACCATTTCACTGCCCTGCTCCCAACTCACACCCCCCTCTCTCATATACCTCTCCATCCCATCCCTCCATCTCATCCTCGGCCTCCCCCTCCCTCTTCCCCCATCCATCCCACTCACATACACTCTCTTCGTCAGTCTTTCACCCTCCATCCTCTCCACATGGCCAAACCACCTCAGTGTGTTCCTCATAACGCTTCCTATCACATCCACATCCACACCACAACGCTCCTTTATATCTTCATTCGTCAGCCTGTCTCTCCATGTGACTCCACAGGCTCCTCTTAAATAACTCATTTCCACTGCTCTCACTCTTGACTTGTGTCCTTCCAACAACGTCCAAGCTTCACTTCCGTACGTTAGAGTTGGTATCACAATAGTGTCATGTAGTAACTTTTTCACGTCCATGCTCACTTCCCTGTTTCTTATCACTGCTTTCAAGGAACTAGCAGCCTTTCTTCCCTGCTGTACCCTTTCACGCACTTCACCCTCCAAACCTCCATCCTTACTCATCACACTACCCAAGTACTTAAACGTACACACATTTTCCAATTCCTCACCATCCAACCTCGCTGTACATTCACTGACATCACCTCTCTCAAAGACCATCACTTTACTCTTCCCTACATTCACCTTTAGATTCCGTTTCTTACACACTCTCCCAAACTCATCCACCAAGCCTTGCAGCTCCCCTTCGTCTTCACTCAACAACACAGAGGACCAGGTGACGCATCGTATTTTCGTCTCCGGTGGCGATGAGTGGATGAGTTCTTCTGGCTGAATGTTGGTGACAGGTGAGGTGACTGTTTTTTTTTTTTTTTTTTTTTTTTTTTTTTTTTTTTTTTTGAGTTCTTAGGGCAGGTGCAAATTCTCTCCCTGGAGGATTGGATTGGTGGAAATTTCCATTGTGCCTGGTGTATTCTCAGTGTGATGGGGGCTGTGTCGGGTGTGGTGGGGTTTATTGGGGGTGGTTGTGGTGATGCTGGGGATGTGGATGAGGGTGTGGCTGCATACCTGGCTGGTGGGCGGGAGAGGCGGCCGGATCTGGTTGTGTGGGTGGTGAGGACGGGCGTGGGTGGTGACGTGGTGCGGCCACGTGGTGCAGTGGCTTGTCATGGGTGGATGGTTGAACATCCTGGTGTTGGAGTATGTGGGGTGGTGGTGGGTGCGGGGTTGGTGCGTGTAGTGTGCATGTGGGGAGATTGTGTGGGCATAGGGGTGGTGACAGGTGGTGATGTGGTGGGTCCATGTGGTGTACCGGCAGGTGTAGGCGGTGGGTTGATTGTCTAGGTGGTGGAGTGTGAAGTTGTGGTGGCAGTGATGAGCAAGGGGCTGGTGTGTGGTTTGGCATCGGAGGTGGTTGGGAAGTGGGTGTCCTTGGGGGAAAATTTGGTGGGTGTAGGGGTGGTGGCGGGTTATTTGAGGTGTCGGTGACGTGGTGGGGTGACGGGGGGTGGGTCGGGGTCTCCCAGGGGACCATCCTGCAATACAGACAGCTCCAAAACAGACTCCATGCATGTCTAATGGAAACGAAAATAACGAGGGCAAAGCTTCAATATCTCCAAGGCATTTTAAAGAGAAGAAATAATGCACTATTAATGGAAATTGTAGAAGAGCTGAGGGAACGCAAGAGTAAGTGGATGAGGGAATGTGAGAAGGCACTAAAAGATCTTGACCTAATTACAGAAGGGTTAAAAAATATAACAAAAGATGAACTAACCAGGAAAATATATGATGAGGACATAAAAAGGTGGAGAAAAGACATGGAAAATAAATCAAGCTTCAATCATTTCCTGTAGCACCCTCGGGGATGCATAGGGCCTCGATGAACTCACACCACCACATCCTATCTTGTGCTAACTCCTCAAGATCTCCCCAACACTCATCTCCAGCTTCCCGTCTCATTGTCCTCACCCACGTCTCTTTTGGCCTTCCTCTACCTCTCCTACCAAGTGCCACCCACCCTGGTGTACCTCGTACTATTCCCTGTCTCCTATACACATGTCCTAGCCACTTCCATCGTGAGAACCTAACATATTCATCGACCGGCTGCACTCCCGTTATTTCTCTAATTCTACTATTTGGTATCCTTTCCCACCACTTAACTCCTAATATTCTTCTAAGTGCTTTGTTTTCAAACACCAAGAATTTATTTTCCATAGTCACTGTGCTGTACCAAGACTCGTGTCCATAAATTAAGATACACCTAACCATTACCTTCTAAAGTTTGATTTTTGTATGCACAGAAAAATTGTTATTATTCCAAATATTTTTAAGCATTCCCATTGCCTGATTAGCCTTCTTTAACCTTTCCTCGAATTCAAAGTTCAAAGAACCATCCTTGGCTAAATAAGTACCTAAATATTTAAACCTATCAACTTGCTTTACAACCATACCTCCAATTACACATTCCTGCGCATTTTCCATATTCATATTGATTATTTCAGTTTTTCCACAATTAATAACCAAACCCACCTTGCGACCTTCACTCACCAAACAGTCCAACACTCTCTGCATCTCTTCTGGCCCATCACAAATCAAAACTATATCATCTGCATAATCTAAATCCAAAAGTTTCCTGTTCTCTCCCCAAAGTATACCTGCACCGGTTTCTGTTCCAACGCGTTTCATAATGTAATCAATGACCAATATAAATAGTAAAGGCGATAGAACACCACCTTGAATTACTCCGGACTTGACTTCAAACGAATCACTCAGACAACCATCAACCATCACTTTACAAAATGTGTCCTCATGCATGTTCATAATGACCCTCACAAACTCCTCTGGTATTCCATAATGTCTCCTGATCTTCCCTATAGTCTCTCTCGAAACACTATCAAAAGCCTTTTCAAAATCAACAAAACAAAGACTTAACGGTACTCTCATTTCATTAACTTGCTGCATCAAATGCCTAACTATAAAGATCTGATCATTGTAACCACGTCCCTTTCTAAAACCAGCCTGTTCATCCCTCAGAATACCCTCAACCACCGGCTCCAACCTATTTAACAACACTCTACTGAAAACTTTCAAAGCTATCGGTGACAAAGAGATTCCCCTCCAATTACCACATTCACTCTGGTCTCCCTTCTTCGGAACTTTAACAATTACACCATTCTTCCAAACTGATGGTAGTAACCCCGTCACCCATATCTTATTGAATAGCTTGGTCAAGATCATTATTAATCTATCCCCCTCCACTTTAAACATTTCCGGAAATAAACCATCCTCCCCTGGTGCCTTATTATTCTTTAACTGTTTTACTGCTTTCTCCACTTCTGCAAGCCTCAACTCTCCTGTTTCTATATTTAAATCTTCCTGAGCAGACGGTATATCCTCTTCTGGTGGTATTGGTCTATTAAGAACTGTCTCAAAATGCTCTTTCCATCTATTTTTAATATCTCCATCTTTGGTCAATAAATTTCCTTCCCTGTCTCTAACTGGTATTTCCTTGCGTTTACCTGCATTACCACTCAGTTCTCTAATCGATTCATATGCTATTCTTTGACTCTGTCCGTCATTTTTGTTTATTAAGATTTCAGTCTCTGCAACCTTTTCATCCACACATCTTCTTTTATCTCTCCTAGCTAACCTTCTTACTTCTGAATTCAAACTCCAGTACGCAGCTCTAGCCAATTCAATCTCTCGTTCATCAACGCATTGCATCTCACTCCTCAATTTTGCCTCACCTCTCTTTTTTATCATATCCCACGTTTCCTCTGATATCCATTTCTTTCTCCTGAATCTATGTCTCCTTCCAATCGTACATTCAGCAGTCTCATGCAAAACTTTGTTCACATCCTCCCACATCTCATCTACACTTCTCTCCCCCTCTTCCAACGTTTCCAACACCAAAAACCTATTTCTGCATTCTAATCTGAATTCCTCCTTTTCTTCTCCTTCCCTTCTAAACTTAATATCGTATCTACCAACACCAGATTTTTCCTTCTTCTGATTTTTAAGTTTAAACCTTATTTTTGCAATGCTGAGTTGATGGTCACTATCAATATCCGCTCCCCGTTTAACATGAACATCTAGCAGAGAACTTCTATGCCTCCTACTGATAGCGATGTGATCAATCTGATTTTTATATTTTCCACACGGCGACACCCAAGTTGTCTTGTGTTTATTGCAATGCTAAAAGAGTGTGCCCCCGATGACTAAGTCATTTGCTAGACAGAAGCTTCCAAACCTCACTCCGTTTTCACTCATCCTACTACCAACTCCCATCTTACCCATACATGCCTCAAATCCCTCATTTGAACAGCCCATTACTGCATTAAAGTCTCCAACGCAGATCAAAACATCATGTCTAGGTACCCTTCCTACTCCTTCTTGCAACTTTTCATAAAATGTGTCTTTCCTTTCATCGAGTGCATCATTAGTAGGTGCATAACACACAGACAGACTGATGTTGCCATGATTTGATTTAAACCGTGCGTATAACAATCGCTCATCTATAGGATCCCACTCACATAAAGCCTTATTTGCCTTACAACCCAGCAACAATCCTACTCCCTGATAATGCATTCCATCCTGTCGGCCAGATATCAATAAACGTATACCATCCTCCAAATCCAACTTATCGACTCCAGTTAATCTAGTTTCTGTCAGAGCACAAATATTAAGTCCGTAATTTTGAAAACCTTCACTAACTCATCGATTTTACCGTCATGATTTAGCGTTCTCACATCCCAGTTACCAATTTTAATTGTATTTTTTGCATTAACAAAGGAATTAGATTGTAATTGAGGCAACCGTGAGATTCCTAGCACCCCCTGCCCACTTAAGGGCTGCACGGGACTGGGGGCCATTATTGTTCTTTCAGAGTCCATCAAGGTTTCTTTGGCTAACTTCCTGAACACCTCGCCATTGTGTTGCAGTCGCAGTAGGCAGCTAACTTGCCTGATTGCCCACACCCGAAAGACCCAGCTATGCTGTAGCCAGTCACGTGCCGGCATGCTTCCCAGCCATTTCACTCTCAAGGAGTTCCTCTGCCTGAGAAAGCAACCACCCCCCTGCTCCCGAGGGCTTTTGATCTGTGTAGGTAGAGGGCGATCACTCCCTCACTAGCCATATACAGTGTATATACAGTGTATAGGCTACACTCACTTAGGGTGGATAGGGTACGAAATAATGTGATTCATGAAAGATGCGGAACTAGTAAGGAAGTCGGTGGACACCACAATCGAAGAGAATGTACTGAGATGGAATGGTCATGTGGAGAGAATAGATAACAACAGAGTGGTGAAAGAGGTATATCTGAGAGACTCTGAAGGAGGGAGGAGGCAAAGTAGGCCAAGGAGAAGGTGGAGGTATATGGCGGATGAGTGTGTGAGAATGAGAGGTATGGAAGTTGGTGAGGTTAGGGTCAGGATGAATGCTGTGTGAAGAAGTGCACAATCAGGGATTTGGCACCCCTTTTAACATTACAGTGTCCGGACTGACTCTATCGGATACGTTTACGTGAAGCTATAGAACGTGGTGGATGTTTTTGGTGTATCAGATAGAGACAGGATTCCTGGGGCTTGAATGATGAGTGAATGGAAGCATGGACCATTGAACTGGACAAACTTGGGCCGTCTGGATGTTGCTACTCCTCACCATGCCCTAGGGTGGGAAAGGAGGTCTGGATGACAGTGATGATGATAATGAGAATGCAAAGAAACTTACAGGATCTAAGTGGATGGATAAATTATGTATGGTGATGCATATGACAAGGGCTGCACCCCTTTTCTACCTTGGCAGTCAAAAGAACAGCTCTATCACGTGGTATCTGTAAACTGCCGTATGATTGCATCTCATTCCCTCTACCAGCACTATTTCAATGATCACTGCACTTCTGAACTGTTTGTATCCCTTTTTCATTTACGGCAGGTACCCAGCACCTAACTAGCAACACTCTTACACCCTGATTCTGTCCAGTTCTTTAATGCATGAGTTAACATGTACTCGCAGTCCTTCATGTATACGACAGGTCAACTATGGAACTGTCTTCCTCAATTCATATTTCCCTCTTCCTATGAATTACAGTAATCCAAATGTGTCTGAGCATCGCAAAATGAAGGAAGGAATCTTGGTAATTCCCCCCCCCCCCCACGACAAGGGCAAGTTTTTGCAGGTTTCCAGCCTCTGGCTCCTCTTCTTTGCATAAAACAGTCCAAGGTGCTAGAAAACCTCCTGCACCAATGAGAATATAAGCTGTGGAGTTGTATTTAGAAAGGATTCTGATCAAATTTCAACTCTTAATTTTGTCTGTCCTCTGATCAATATTTTCTTGGAAGAGCAACTTTTCTTCACACTTCCTGCCTGAGAATTTTATTTGTGAAGAAAAAAAAAAAAAAATCCTTGACATTCTGCTCTCTCCTGAAAGCTTCCAGACAATGAATGGTCATGACATAACCATCTGCAGGTTGCTTCAACCTCATATATCTCTTTATCTACTTTTTCTTCTCTCTCTCACTGATGTATTTGTGAAATGGATCCAAGAGAAAAAATACCAGTAAGTGTGGATGATTTTTGCCTATGAGCTGTAGCCAAGAATTTGAAGGTTTGAATGGTATATGAATTATTTCTTGGCCAATTTCACTGGGTATTTTGTTCATGGCTCTATTTTTGTGCTTTCTCTTTCTTCTGTATGGCACATGAACCCCAATTTTTTTTTCTCTCTTTCCCCCCCCCCCAAAGGAAATCAGGGTTATGATGATGATGATCATATGAGAGAATACACTGTATAACTGAGGAGTTTAAATAATAATCTTCATAGACAACATTTAATGAACAATACTTTCTTACCCGGATAATGATGATAAAAGATTTTCAACCAATCTTACTCTCATTCTATGTCAATCTCATACTGGTATCCATTCTGCCACGATCCAAGTAGCCAACTGTATACTCTACTATGTAATGTTACATCGGCATACAGAATATCACAGACAATCCTTTATTTATTAATACTCCAATAAGAATACTTAAATGCAATCTTACTCCTAAGTCTAGGAAGCTGAACTTGTAGTGTGTGTGATGTACCTTAATTCTATGTGTTAGCCAATACAGTAATAATGTAATCCCATCTTCTCCAATAGCTGTTATACGAAGTATGCACGTAAATGCACAAAGGTCTGACACCCCTTTTTAACCTGGCACGGAAGTCTGTGTGAAGCATACTAAGAAAAATACAATAAAATAAAAATGTTCAAATGGTTCTGCCTGGGAGGTGCAGCCAGATTTTGAAGAACAGAATGATGTATGAATGATTGTATGGCTCACTTAACTTGGCATGTTGTTAGTAGTTCTCCCACTTTTATGCACTATTTTTAATAATTCTATGATGAACTGAAAGGAAGGCAAAAAGTAATTTTTGCAAAATTAACTAAATACTAAAACAAAAATAAAAAATGTTAAATTACCTTAAATGAGCATATTAAAGTATACTTACTTGCGGAGAATTAACCTTGAGTACCTTTACTTTTCTATCTGGCAATCTCTCCTCTAGTACATTGTTGAAGCTGGTCAGGTTGGTATAGTCAATAAAATCCTCTGCTAAAACCTTCTTTTTCCTGCACTTTGACTCTCGCTCTGGTTTGGGAGGGTTGAGTGCGATGACCTGCTTCTCGGCACATCGTATTTCTTGCTGGAGGTCCTTAAACAGCTTCAGTGTGTGAACACCGGGTGGCACACTCTCAAGCCCTCCCCGACCACTCTGGGGAAGATTGTGACCCGTACAGTAATGACAGTTCTCGCTACTGTAAGTTGCTTTGACATTTTCTCTACTAAGTCCTCAATAAGAAAAAGGCTTTGAGCTGCCCTTTAAAAGATTCAACCAAAGTCAATTACTTTATTAATAATGGAAATTTATTACTGAATATACCCAAGTGCCTATATAGAAGAAAGACTGGTCAGAGAAAGAGGCGTGGACCATTGGATTGGGCAAATTTAGGCTATCTGGATATTGCTACTCCTCACCCTGCCCTAGGGTGGGAAAGGAGATCTGGATTAAAAAAAAAAAAAAAAAAAAAAAAACTCAAAAGAGGTAAACTACTATACAAACAATCAGCATTACAGGGGTTAAGACGATGCAGGGTATTATTTGATATCTGGAATAATATCTAGTGAAAATGAGAAATTCACACGATGTAGTACTGCTCTCGGGTGCCTGTCCTTTCCTCTTTTCCTTCCTTCCTATTCTGTCTTTCTTTCCTTCATTCTTTCCTCTATCTTCTGTCTAAGGGTGACTCTACACTGAGTGACAAGCCAAATGGTTTCCTGTACACCAAGAAACCATTTACTACTTACTACACTGGGTGGTAACCATATAACCAAATTATGGCACCTGGTGGTTTAGTGGGCAATTAAGGCACTCCAATCGGACTGAGCCTGTTCAGGTTTTTATCCAAGGGGTAGTTGGGGTTTACTGCTCACATAATGCCACTCAGGGATGAGTGAGTGATCAATCTCATCTTAAATCTCAGGACCAGCTTGCCTAGCCCAAGACTCCTATGCTCCTCATGGGGCAACACTGGAGTAAATGATAAATGAATGAACAAAAATGAGGAATTACTGCACTATAATCAGCACAGCCACTTCAGTCCAATGACACATTTTTATAGCTTATTCCTGCTACTTCCAGGCTGCTTTAGCTATTTCAATTTTTTTTTCTTCAACTGAAGGAGTTAAAAGCTGATTGTATTTAGCTTTTCCAATCTCAGAAGTCTCTCCTCAGCTGAGTACATTCAACTGATGTTAACAAAACCAAAAGGTAAAATATGCCACCAGAGTGAAATGGTTAGGAGACTCCATTGCACTTCTTCCTTACCTGCAACTTCACGTGGCATGTTAGTATTCTTTTGCATAATATTTATGCAGCCTATGTCATATATATATATATATATATATACTGTATATACACATATATATATATATATATATATATGTGTATATACATATATATATATGTATATACACATATAATATATATGTATATATATATTATATATCTATATATATAATATATATATACATATATATATCATCATCATCATCATCATCAGCCATTACAAGTCCACTGCTAAACAAAGGCCTCCCCCAGCCATCTCCACGAATTCCTTGACTAAGCCAATCTTTGCTACGTTTTCCTTGCAAATTTCTCTATCTCATCTCTCCATCTCCTGCCTGGCCTTTTTCTGCTACGCTTACCATCTCTTGGTGTCCAGTCAGTCAACCTCTTGCTACATCGATTATCCCTTGTTCTTTTATAACTTCTATAGTATCTTTGGCTTTAGTCTGCTGTCTCATCCAAGTTGATCTTTTCCTGTCTCTCAAAGATATTCCCAACATTGACCTTTCCATTGCTATATGAGAACGAATTAATTTATTTTCCAACGATTTTGTCAGTTTCCAAGTCTCACAACCATACGTCACAGCTGGAATTATACATTCGTTATATACTTTTCGTTTCATACAAACTGGCAAGCTACTTTTCATAATGTCTCTATGTTTACCGAAAGCTTTCCATCATTTACCGCCACCCACATTCTCTCTCTCTCTCTCTCTCTCTCTCTCTCTCTCACACACACACACACACACACACACACACTTCATCCCTCTCTCACTCACTTTTCCTCACCCTTGTCTTCCTCCTCTTTCTCTTCACCCATTTCTCCCTTCATCCATCCCCCTCACTCCTTCACCCCTTCATGCGTCTTTTTATTTCGCTATCATTATCTTTCGTTAATTTTAGTATTTGTTCCAGGTAATTGTACTCCTCAACTTCTTCAAGAATTTCATCGCTTATTCTTATGACGCTCTTTGGTTTTTGTGTATCAAACATTGCTTTAGTTTTACTCCGGTTCATCTTTAGCCCTACTTCCAGACTTTCTCTGTTCAGGTCATTTAACATTTCTTGCAATGCCTCCGCTATTTCTGAGATTAGGACAATGTCATCTGCAAATCTTAAATGGTTTAGCTTTTCTCCATCTATGTTTACTCCTTTGTTTTCCCAGTCTAGCTTTTTGAAAATACTTTCTAGGCATGCTGTAAATAACTTTGGTTCTCAGTCTTAATTTTCTCTGAGTCCTTATGTAATTTAATTGTAGCAGTTCCCTCTTTATATATGTTTTCGAGCAGTTTTACAATGTTGTCATTCACTCCTTGTTCTTGCAATGAATTTATAATTGCTATGTGCTCCACTGAGTCGAAAGCCTTTTCGTAATCAACAAAACCTAAGCACAGTGGTTTATTATATTCTGTAGTTTCAGATGATCAGTAGTCGAGTACCTGCTTCGAAATCCTGCCTGTTCACGAGGTTGGTTTTCCTCCAAATTTGTAGCTATTCTGTTTGTAAGGACTTTAGTGAAAAGTTTGTAAATGACTGATAGCAAGCTAATGGGTCTATAGTTACTGAGTCGCCTTTTTTATAAAGTAGAATAACAATTGCATTACACCATGTTTGGGGAATTTTCTTCTGTTTTATACATTGGGTAAATAAATGAGCAAGCCTATTTTGTACTTTTGCTCCTGCATCCATCAGTAAATCTGCTACTATTCCATCTTCTCCCGGAGCCTTCCCTCTTTTCATATTTTTAAGAGAAGTATATAAAAAATGGAAGAAAGAAATAGGTGGAGTAGATGAAATATATGATAATTCACCAGCCTCCATAATTCTGTTTAAATGCAGATCTAATACACTAAATTTAGCAAATAAAAATAGATTCAAGGGAACTGAGACAAATTGTCCAATGTGTAATGTAGAGACAGAAGACGATACATTTTTTATTAGACTGCACAGGATATATGGAAGAAAGAACACAACTGGTAGAATTACAACAGCCATATATAGAGGAAAGAAATAATATACTTGGGAACCTCCTATTTAAAACAAGTGGTATTGAAAAAAAGAAATTAATAATATTTAAATGCTGGAAAAAAAGAGAAAGGAAAGTGAAGAGGCTCAGAAATTCAGGCGACTGATTATAGCTTACACGTAGTAAGAGAAGAGGAGGTGTGACCACAGAAAGACATATAAGAAAGAGAAAAGAGAAAGAAGGAAATCGTTTAGAGGTGCCGTTGTAAAGGCAATACCTCAACAACATCACAACATAAACAGTAAATTTCTAGCGAGTTAGACTTGTGAGTGGGAGATCGTAGAAACTTTGACCATTTTTGTTTTTACTTTATTAAGACCGGCTCATTTATCTGGGTGTGGCATCAGAATCAAGATACATTTTGTGGGACGTACAGACGTTACTGTATTGGTAAGCCTAATGTTAAATTTCAGAACTGAGGGCTTATAGGAAAAACTGGTCAAAATAGAATCGTAGGAGAGCGTGGCATGTTTGTTACATACCTAATTCATGTATGTTCATTTTGATTTCCTTTCTATATGAAGGATTTTTGGTGAATGTACGCTTTAAGCAGCAGAAAGACATTACCAATTAACATTCACATTCCTCAAGCTTGGTTTCAGTTTTTTCGTGGCTGCTTTCAGGGTGGTAAATGACCTTTTCCTGCTGAAAATTTTTTCCTGTTATTATCATCACCTTCCTTAAGCAGTACCTGAGGTTGTTTGTTTCCGGCATAATGGAAGAAACCACATAAAGGTGGATTTTGTTTCCCATTTCCCACTAGCTCTTAATCCATGCAAAAAGATTTCCAGATATTCATATGGTTTGCTGGTTGTCCAACAGTATCTGATGATAAACCTCGTAGAAAGTCTCTTGGAAGTTAAACAGAATGAGGTCTATGGTTTCACCTTGATCATACTGTAGTGTGATATACAGTAATCCCTATACTATCCGGACGCCCACTTTCCGGACACCCCATTTACCGGACATTGTGGGCCTGGACCTTCAGAACCCAAAAATGAAAAAAATCCCCCCCCAATCCAATTTTTTTCCCTCCTGTAATTTGAAATTGCCACGCGGCACCGAACAGCTGTTTACACCATGGCCTCTTCCCCCCTTCCTTCCTCCCCCCTCCCCCCTCTCCTGTCAGTATTGCCATTTGATATTTTTCATTACCAAATGTTTGCCAATTTGGTAATGAAAAATTCATTTGGTAATGAATTAGAATAATGCATTACCATATGGATTTTTCACATGTATGAGGATACACAGGATGGAGATGGTGGATTGTCTGCTCTTTCTGATTAATCTACTAGCCTACATAACATGAAAATAATCAACATGCTGTTAATTATAAGAAGAGTGATTGCATGTACTGTATTTCCACTTGTATATATAATTAGTGAGGAATAAATGCTAGCTTTACGAATTTGGTAATGAAAAGTTAAATTTGGTAATGAAAAGTTAAATTTGGTACCGGTGTAGCGTTATAATTTGTCCCCCCATCTGCCTCCTACAGTGCATGCGCGGGGGGTTGCCAGAGGCCGCCACAAATATGCCATTTGTCCTCTGATCTCTGTAGGGGTAACATGATCACAGCCTCTCACCCTTTGTTTACAAACGGCAAATGGTCATTCCAGCGTCTCATATCATTCGTCTCAAAGCTTTCTCGGGTAGTTTCCGCCCTTAAATTAAATTAGGTTAGGCGGAAAGCAGTAAAAATTCGAATTTCTAAGGTATGAATGAGTTAGGTTGGATAAACATAGTTATAATTAATCATCTGGGGACGAGTTATCTAATCTCTTAGGCGTGAGGATTGCCTTAGCTTTGTTCTTACCCAATTGTATCTTTACAGGAATGAGTCAAGCTCGTACTGTCCCGTGTATTAAACCTTTATCGTACATATCCTTGAAATTATAAATAGTTTTGGCACACACTACCTCATTCGGTTGTGCATTCCACTGATCAATTGTCCTATTAGGGAAACTGAATTTCCTTACATTTTTATCACCTCTCTTTTTATGCTGTATTTTGCAATGTACTCTTGCTGATGCTTCACACATATGATATATATTCATTTATGTCTATTTTCTCTTCCCCTGATATACATTTATATAGCATAATCATGTCTCCTCCTCCTCTCTTGCAGCATTGGTAAATTCAGTCTTTCCAGTCTTTCTCAGTAACATAAATCCCTTAAGCTTGGTACCCATCTTGTAGTGGCCCGTTGTACTTTTTCAATCTTATCTGTATTTTTTGAGATGAGGATTCCAGACTACTGTGATGCATACTCCAGAGTTGGTCTGATGAATATTATCTTCCTCAGCATATCATCATTAATATATGTGAATGCTATTCTCATATTAGCAAGCAATGTATACCGGTACATGTTTCGTACCTTCTCACTGATGTGATCATCAGGAGATAGTCTGTTACTGATAATTACTCCTAGGTCCTTCTCCTTTTCTGATATGTGTAGGGTTGATCTTCCTACCTTATAATACCAATCTGGTCTTTTCTCACTTTTACCAAATTTTATTACATGACACTTATCCACATTAAATTCCATTTGCCATTTATTGCTCCATTCATGAAGCTTGTTCAATTCCTCTTGCAGCTCTTTGCAAGAATCTATGTTAGTAATTTTCCTTTGAATTTTTGCATCATCTGCAAACATATTTAGATAGCTTCCATTTCCAATATTACTCTCTATGCCATTTATATATACTAAAAATATAACTGAGCCCTGTGGAACTCCGCTGGTCACTTCCCTCCATGATGAGTAATTTCCCCTTAATATTGTTCTCATGTCCCTTTTTCTGAGAAAATCCCGCATCCAACAGTGGAGATTGCCTTGGATACCTCCTTGATAGTACAGCTTCTATAAAAGTGTTTGATGCGGTACTCTGTCAAATGCTTTCTTAAAATCTAAATAGATACTGTCCACCCATCCTTCTCTTTTCTGTAATGTTTCTCTAACTTTATCATAATTGCTTAGAAGATTAGTAACACATGATTTTCCCTTCCTAAAACCGAACTGCCTCTCTTTTATCATACCATGTTCTAGATGTTTTACCCAAACTTCCCTTATCAGCTTTTCTAGTATCTTACAACACTGGTCAGTGATACTGATCTGTAGCTGAGTAGTTCTCATTGTGTTAAATTTGAGTAGTGTACAGGTATTTGTAGACCTCACAGGTGGTTAAGAGGGATGAGTAAAGGACTCATGGAAAAAAAAAAAAAAAAAAAAAAAAAGGAAAGCGAGCACCAAGCCACTGCAATGACTAAGTTTCCCCCTGGGGAGGGGGGGGGGATAGAATACCTCCTCAGTATCCCTGCTTGTCGTAAAAACCGTCTAAAAGGGACACTTTAATCATCATCCTTCCTCTTTTCCCCCTCTGCTTCTTGTACTTCATCTGTCCCACCTCTCTGCCTTATATTTTCACTTTAATACCCACCCAACTCCTATTGTAGTGCCATATAGCCATTGAGTGGCTTGGTGCTCGCTTTCCTTTCTTTTCTTTTCTTTTTTTTTCTTTAATAATCCATTCCATTCAATGACTAAGTTATGTGGCACTAACTTGGGTGTGTATTGAAAATATATGGCAGAGAGGTGGAACAGATAAAGTACAAGAAGCAGAGGGGGAAAAGGGGAAGGATTTTTAGTCGGCTTTTACGACAAGCAGGGATACTGAGGAAGTATTCTATCCCCCCCTCCCCGAGGGGAAAGGATTCGTGAGATAACTGTGACTGGGAGCTGGGTTAGTTTCCATTGATAGTACCCCTCTGGGGAGGGGGGACAGAATACTTCCTCAGTATCCCTGCTTGTGGCAAAAGGGGCACTTTAATCTCCATCCTTCCCCTCTTCCCACACTGCTCCTGTACTTTATCTGTCTTACCTCTCTGCCTTACATTTTCACTTTAATACCCACCTAACCCTCTTCCATTATAGTGCCATGTAGTCATTGTTTTAGCTTGGTACTGGCACTTATTATTCACCTCCTCTTGTACTTCATGTGTCTTATCTCTCAGCCTTATATTTTCACTTTACTAACCACCCAACCCCCTTCCACCTCAGTGCCATATTTTCATTGGCTTGGTGCTAACTTTTGCTTCTTTTTTTTTTAATTACTGTATTCAATGCATTTCCACTGATAGTACAGTATATAAATATATCCTGTGCTACTGGACACGACAGGGTTTATAGTACTGCACGTGTGTGCAGATTTAAATAAATGATTGGTATTAAAATATGTCAATCAGTGATGTGTAGTAATGTACCCAATGTGCTGAATAACCTAACTTAGGAATTTTTTTTTTTTTATTTCCCATAACAACTAGTATCTGAAGTGATCTCAGTAACGTAACTGATAAGGGTTTGTACTTTATCATTATCCATTGAATCAGTAGAAGTGCTGTAACAGTGTGAACAGGAACCTTCAGTATGCATACCCTACTGGAGTGCATACTGTTTTCATAGTATTTGGAGTTGAAAGTAATTTTCCATAAATGAAATTTAGAGGCTAATTTTTATTTCACATTGACTGAACTTGAACTATACTGGACCAGCCTAACACTCTTATGTGAGATTTCTCAAAACTAAAGGGAGATGTAAGATTTCTCAAAACTAAAGGGATTGGATTGGATAATTGGGAAAAAAAGGAAAAGGAAAAGCTAGCACCAAGCCACTTATTGACTCTATGGCACTTAAAAGGGGTTGGGTGGGTATTAAAGCGAATATATAACGCAGAGAGGAAGCTACCTAAATATGTTTGCAGATGATGCAAAAATTCAAAGGAAAATTACTAACATAGATTCTTGCAAAGAGCTGTAAGAGGAATTGAACAAGCTTCATGAATGGAGCAATAAATGGCAAATGGAATTTAATGTGGATAAGTGTCATGTAATAAAATTTGGTAAAAGTGAGAAAAGACCAGATTGGTATTATAAGGTAGGAAGATCAACCCTACACATATCAGAAAAGGAGAAGGACCTAGGAGTAATTATCAGTAACAGACTATCTCCTGATGATCACATCAGTGAGAAGGTACGAAACATGTATACATTGCTTGCTAATATGAGAATAGCATTCACACATATAAATGAAGATATGCTGAGGAAGATAATATTCATCAGACCAACTCTGGAGTATGCATCACAGTAGTCTGGAATCCTCATCTCAAAAAATACAGATAAGATTGAAAAAGTACAACGGGCCACTACAAGATGGGTACCAAGCTTAAAGGATTTACGTTACTGAGAAAGGCTGGAAGACTGAATTTACCAATGCTGCAAGAGAGGAGGAGGAGACATGATTATGCTATATAAATGTATATCAGGGGAAGAGAAAATAGACATAAATGAATATATATCATATGTGTGAAGCATCAGCAAGAGGACATTGCAAAATACAGCATAAAAAGAGAGGTGATAAAAATGTAAGGAAATTCAGTTTCCCTAATAGGACAATTGATCAGTGGAATGCACAACCGAATGAGGTAGTGTGTGCCAAAACTATTTATAATTTCAAGGATATGTACGATAAAGGTTTAATACACGGGACAGTACGAGCTTGACTCATTCCTGTAAAGATACAATTGGGTAAGAACAAAGCTAAGGCAATCCTCACGCCTAAGAGATTAGATAACTCGTCCCCAGATGATTAATTATAACTATGTTTATCCAACCTAACTCATTCATACCTTAGAAATTCGAATTTTTACTGCTTTCCGCCTAACTTAATTTAATTTAAGGGCGGAAACTACCCGAGAAAGCTTTGAGACGAATGATATGAGAAGCCGGAATGACCATTTGCCGTTTGTAAACAAAGGGTGAGAGGCTCCGATCATGTTACCCCTACAGAGATCAGAGGACAAATGGCATATTTGTGGCGGCCTCTGGCAACCCCCCGCGCATGCGCCATAGGGGGCGGACAGGGGGACAGATTATAACGCTACACCGGTAATGAAAATTGAGGGGTTTGGTAATGTGGCCGTTGCGATCTGGCAACTCTGTTTCCCGTCACCAACACTCCAACAGTTACTGCTTTACTTCGATCGCGAGTGGGTGTTTATTACAGTGGATGCCACACGTGCTCGTTTTTGTGAATAAACAGTGAATAAACTACAATACCTCGCCAGTAGACCACATGAGAATTTACAGTGTTGTGCAATGTTAAGAAATTAGAATTGGAGTGCAAAGGATTAACAGTGGAGTGCAAACTGGCGATTGAAACTGGTGGTTGAAACTGGCCTGGTGCAATTAACAATGTGCAGTGTTAAAAAATTATAACTCACAGTGCAAGAAATTACTGTAAGTGCAGCACAACACTGGATTACTGTGTGTGCTTCATGAGCATTTTCACCACTGCCAAAGCCTTAGAGAAGGACAGACGTGCTGTAAGTACCCTGGCTGAGGTACAGACACTTCTAATTCCTCATTCTTTGGTTCCTTTTCATTTATTTCATGCTTTATGTTCATTATTGGTGTGAATAGGGTCTTAAATAGGTGCTATGCATGTCCGGTAGGGAGTTATTTAGGTGGCTTTCAAAGTTAGGCTGGGTTAGGGTCCTTAAGTACCAGTCCAGGAGCCAGGGGCCCACTTTCTGAACGGGACCACTTTCTGGACATACCTTTGGCTCTATTACATCAGATAGTGGAGGGATTACTGAAGTTGTATGTCAGGAGAAGTTGGTTGACAGCAGATCTGTTGGGCCTAAAGTGAAGCTAGTTGTAGTCAAACAGTTGGTTGTTGTCTATGAAATTTTATGTTTGAATTAGTGGCTGACTGTCCTATAGTCTTGTGCACTGCCAGTGTTAGACTGGGTGGGCAGTAGTTCAAGGGTTGGATTTAGTTCTTTTCTTAAAGAAAGGAGCATATAGAGGTTGGAGGAGTGGACTTTCTGACCACCGCTTGGTGGTGGTAAGAATCAAGGTCCAAATGAAATGGAGGAATAGAAGAAGGGAAGTACAGGAGGGAGTAGTTCATGCAAGGAAGGTGGAAAGTTACAAGAGGACGGAAAAAGGGCAGAATATAAGAGAGAGGTGGAGGAGTGATTGGGTAAATATGGATTGGAGCAGATGAGGGATGTGGAAGGTGTGTGCAAGATATTCACAGAAGAAATCTGTGCAGCTTGTGAGGTGGTGTGTGGGATGAAGACGAAAGGGGATGCAAGGAACAGCATGGTGGAATGAAGAGGTGAGACAGGCTGTAGCACAAAAGAAGAAAGCATACAGTGAGTGGATGAGAAACAGGGATGTGGAAGAAGTTGAGAGACGGAAATAGAGAATCATATGTAGAGAGGAAGAGAGAGGTGAAAAGATTAGTAGGAGAGAGTAAGAAGAGTGGATGAGGAATTTGGAAGGAATTTGAGTGTAAAGTGGAGGGACTGTAAGAAAATGTTCTGGAAAGAGGTACCAAAGAGAGTTACAGGGTGTTAAAGAAGTGAGTCGGGGAGTGAAAGATAAAAATGGTATATTACTAGTTGATCTATCTATCTATTGCCAGACGCCATAATTCCGTAAGGGGTAGCCATTTGACTCTGAGTTATTTGTTTTACAGGGAGAGGCACTAACCCTCCACCAACCCACTTGTTCACACATAGGGAGCACGTATGGTTTGGTTATATGGTTACCACCCAGCATTGTAAATGGTTTCTTGGCTTACAGGAAACCATTTGGCTTGCCACTCAATGTAAAGCCACGTGTAATGGAAAGAAAAGCAATAAGAAGTGACAGGAAAAATGGGAGAAATAGGAAGAGAGGAGGGCAGACACAGAAAAAGAATGATAAAGGCTAAGGAAGAAGTAGGCAGCACTGCATCAAGTGAGTGGATGATGGTCGCCAAGAAGGGAGAAAAAGTGAGCAGATGGAGAGAACACTTTAAGGAATTGTTGAACATAGAGAATGAGAGTAATGTGAGTATAAGTGGCTGGGGAATGGCTGGGAGAAGGAGGGAGGTGAGAAGAGAGGAAGAAATCAGTAGGATGGAAATTGTGGCAGCAATGAAGAAAGTCAAAATGGGGATAGCCCCAGGAATTGATGGAGTGTGTGGTGAAATGCTGAAGCATAAGGGAGAGGTAGTAGGAGAATGGATGTGGAAGATGTGCAGATTGGCCTGGGAGGAAGGTAGAGTCCCGGAGGATTGGAAGTCAGGTATAATTATTCCCCAGTACAAAGGATAAAGGGAAAAAGAAGTGTGGTAATCACAGGGACATTTGTCTTCTTAGTGTAATAGGAAAAGTATATGGTAGGATACTTATTGACAGTTAGGGAAATAACAGAGGAATTAGTTGGAGGAGAACAGGGAGGCTTTAGGAAGGGAAGAGGTTTTGTAGATCAGATATTCATTCATAGATCCTTAGTGGAAAAGTTTCTAGAGAAGGGAAAGAAGTTGTTTGCAGCTCTCATGGATTTGGAGAAAGCATATGACGGGTGAGGTGTGTAAGATTCCGATGTTGCTGTTTGTTGATGATACAGTATTGTTAAGTGAAGATGAATGGGAGTTGCAAGGTTTGGTAAATGAATCTGGGACATGTAAACAAGAGTAGAGTTATGGTGTTTGAGATATGAAGTTACAGAATGCACATTGAGGTTGGATGGTGAGGATATGGAGAATGTGAATACATTCAAGTACTTGGGTAGTGTAATGAGTATGGATGGAAGTTTTGGGGATGAAACACTTGAAAGGGTACAGCAGGGAAGGAAGGTTGTTGGTTCCCTGAAAGCAGTGATGAGAAATAGGGAGGTGAGTGTGGAAGTCAAGAAGTCACTGCTTGATAGTATTGTGATCTCTACCCTGATGTATGGAAGCGAAGCGTGGACCTTGCTAAAGGAGAACAAGTCAAGAGTGAGAGCAGTGGAAGTGAGTTACTTGAGAGAAGCATGTGGAGTGACATGAAGGGACAGGTTGATGAATGAAGAAGTGAAAGAATGTTGTGGGGTGGATATGGATGTGATTGAGAGATTTAACAGAAATACACTGAGGTGGTTTGAACATGGAGAGAATGGAGAATGAAAGCCAGACTAAGAGGGTGTATGTAGGTGAAGTGGAGGGAGGGAGAGGGAAGGGGAGACTGAGGATGAGGTGGAGGGATGAAGTTGAGAGGTTTATAAGGGAGAGGGGAGTGAGTCGTGGGGAGGGCAGTCAAATGGTGGGTGACAGAACGACTTGGAGACTTTTTGTCTGTGGCCACCCTTTGCGGGATTAGTGCGTCGGGCTATGGATGGATAGAGAGATAGATATGACAGGGTGGATAGCCAAGGATTGTGGAAGTATTAATAATATATGGAGTAGAGGGGAAGTTGTTGAATACTGTGAAGAGTATGTATGAGGGTCCTAAGTCTGCAGTGCATGTGGACAGCGAAATGAGTGAATTTTTCTACTTGAAGGTTGGATTGAAACAGGGATGTGTCATGTCTCCATGGTTGTTCAATCTTTATATGGATGGGATTGTAAAAGAGATACAAGGTAAGGCAGTGGATGTTGGAGCAGCCCTAATGAGAGAAGGCAGTGTTTGGAAACTCCCTGTACTGTTGTTTGCAGATGATACTGTGTTGTTAAATGAAGACAAAGGGGAGCTGCAAGGCTTGGTGGATGAGTTTGGGAGAGTGTGTAAGAAACAGAATCTAAAGGTGAATGTAGGGAAGAGTAAAGTTATGGTCTTCGAGAGAAATGAAGTCAGTGAATGTACAGTGAGGTTGGATGGTGAGGAAATGAAAAATGAGAGTGAGTTTAAGTACTTGGGTAGTGTGATGAGTAAGGATGAAAGTTTAGAGGGTGAAGTGCTTGGAAGAGTACAACAAGGAAGAAAGGTTGCTGGTTCCTTGAAAGCTGTGATAAGAAACAGGGAAGTGAGCATGGAAGTGAAAAAATTACTGCATGATAGTACAGTACATTCCCACAGTACGCGATCCCCCTTGTATGTGAGGACCTTTTTTATTTTATTTATTTATTTATTTTTTAAGTGTATTTTTTATTAGTACGTGAATTGAACTCCTTGTAAGTGAGACGGGCAGTGAAGAGTGGCCCAAATCCGGCTGATTCGATGTCTGAGGTGTCAGAAATAGACTTTGAAGGGTTTATGAGCAAAGTGAGTGCATTAGGTAGTGAAAGTGTCGAAAGTGCTGGTGACAAAAATGGTGAGGAAGGTGGTGTGGTGGATGATGCAGGTGATGCACGCTAGGTGCCTCATCCTGCCTCGGATCCTCTTCTCACCTCCATCATGCCTGTTGTCCTCTTGGGAAATGGTGAGCTGCCATATTCTTGTTGGTTTAGTTAAGCCATATCCTTGTTGATTTACCTAGTGAAGCCATAATCTTGTTGGTTTACTTTATCTTAGGTAATATATCTTAGATAGTTTCCCTGTATAGTACAATACATAGGTCTGAAAGGCGTCTCAGGGGTTGCCCATGAAGGGGAGTCCCACCCATATGTAATTTTTCCCATGAGTTTATGTATTCACAGTACGCGAATTCCTAGTACGTGACGTCCTCTGCCACCCATATAGGCACGTACTAGGGGGATGTACTGTATTGGGGTACCAGCTCTAACATATGGAAGTGAAGCTTGGACCTTGTTGGTGGGACAGAAGTTAAGAGTGAGAGCAGTGGAAATGAGTTATTTGAGAGGAGCATGTGGAGTCACATGGAGAGACGGACTAACAAATGAGGAAATGAAGAAGCATTGTGGTGTGGATGTGGATGTGATAGGAAGTGTTAAGAGAAACACTTTGAGGTGGTTTGGCCATGTGGAGAGGATGGGGAGTGAGAGACAGACAAGGAGAGTTTATGTGACTGAGGTGGAAAAGGGAAGAGGGAGGGGGAGGCCAAAGATGAGATGGAGGGATGGAGTTGAGAGGTATATGAGAGGGGGGGGGGTGAACTGGAAGCAGGGTAGTGAAATGGCAGAGGACAGGCTGACATGGAGGCGATTTGTTTGTGGCCACCCCTTACGGCAGCGTTTCCCAACCTGGGGGGGGCGTTTGTGATTGCTAGGGGGGGCATGGAGTAATCAGAGTTCAACATAGGGCTAGGCCGTTCAGATGCATACAGGGTATTCCCAAGGATATGTACGAATAAGAGGCTTTGATAGGAAAACTTCACAACAGTCACTTCGAGCACCACATGTAGTGTTGCCATCTAGCATCTTAAGCATCCATATGGTACAGATAAGAACATCGTTGTTTAGGCGTCAGAGGGGTGGGAGGGGGCATCATGAATACAATCCTGACCAAAGGGGGGTTCAGTGCTAAAAAGGTTGGGAACCCCTGCCTTATGGGATTAAGGTGTCTGGCAATAGATAGATAGATAGACTTAAAGATGGATGATAATTAAGACATTCTAGGATTGGGGCCCATTCTTGAGATGAGTTGCTGGAAAAGTGCATCGTCTTTGTAGGGTGAGAATGTAAACAGACACAAATATTCTGAGGCAAACAACATTAAGATGCAAAAAAATGTTTATAGAGGACTACAGTAGTGATTTTGGTAAAGTTGAAATTCAGGGAAATCACCAGCTATCTAGTAGTCTGCATTTGTTTGTTACAGATACCAGTATCTTGTGTTATCATTCTGTGTACAGTTTTGTAGTTCTGACAATGTTCATAGTTTATCAAAAATAGATTTTTAAACAGATCACACCTTCCATGCTCTTTTTGTATCTGTCACAGATACTATACACAAATGAATATGCTATGGTATCTCTATGTGTTGTTGACAAAAGAGCATCATTGCACCAGAGGTATTCCCATAATCTCCTCCAGACTTTATAAATTACATTTGTTTGATGCATTAACCATTCAGAAAACCAATTTAACCTAACCTAACCTGTCCTGTCCTATATTAACCTATCAAAACCTAATCTAATATACCCGGTACAGTGAACTCTCAGTTATCTGTGTAATTCAGTCAGGCCCTATGCCGAATAAATTGAAATGCCAGATACTGTATTGTATATTTGGCTCCACATTTGGCTTTGAGCCAGATACAGTATTGTGATTCTATCCATTTCAATCCCTCTGTCCATAAAAACTTTCCCAATTGCAAAAGATGAAAACTAAGCATATAAAAACACTACACTGTACAGTATTACAGTACATACCGATAGTGTACTACTGTGTGTACTCACCAAGTGTTGGAGGGAAGAGTTGTACAGTGTGCAGTACAGTACTGTACATTGCACTTAATCCCATGTGGTCTAGTGGTGAATGGCTCCCACAATGATTGCTCCAGCTCCACCACCTCAACCTCGAGATCTGCCAAGGGTGCTGGAGAAGGTAGTGGAGATAGAGTGGCAGAGGGTGCCAGATGAAGCTCCAATGATGCCTCCGACTGAGGCAAGACCTCAGGTGGAGACATCACTGTCAATGGGGCTGATGGTGATGCCATGGCCGAGGTTCTTGGCAGAGGCGAAAAAGAAGTGGCTGTGATGGTGCTTGGCTGGGGTAAACGATGCCAATGTGAGGAAGTAGAGAGTTGGTGACAGAGGCCAGTATGAGGAGGTTGACAGCTGGGGCAGAAGAGGACGATGCGAGGAGGTCGAGGGCTGTGACGATGAAGCATCAGGCATCGCCTGATGGAAAAAGGACGTGATGGAGGACTGCCTGGGAATCCTTCTTGACTGCAGCTTTGTCACATTCTCACTGCCCTGTTGCAGGTACATGGCCATGGCATCGGTAAAGATGGCCTGCTGAGTAGGATGCTTACAGTAGTCGAGAAGGACATCCCCTTGTTGGAGTCTTGGGATTTCTGCCACATCGTCATCCTTCTCCTCTTCCTTGTCGGTGCCACCTGCAGTCCCGGACTCCACTATTTCCTGGTTGGACAGAGTCTGGTACCCAGGCTCTCCCTTGTCCACTTCTAGCCAGTTGTGGATTGTGTCTTCAGCCACCTGTTCTCCTGCTGCTTCCATATGCCAGATGAAGTCTTGAGCTATGAAGCTGGTAAAGTCAGCAATGATCTCTTTACCCTTGAGGAGTTTGTTCCAGCCATGCTCAAGCATTAGGTGCCCAAGGTCCTCTTCCCCCTACTGCCGACGCCTTGGGCTGCCTCCTTCTCGTCCTTGAGCACAAGCATCACGTCTTCCTTAAACCTCTACTGTGACAACCACTTCATTGCCACGATAATACCCAGGTCCATGGGTTGCAAGATTGAGGTTGAATTAATGGGCAAGAACATACCCTAATACAACCCCCCATCTCCAGCCAACTCCACCTTGGCAGGATGAACAGGAGCATTGTTGAGAAGCAACAGAGTCTTCACTTGGTCATGGGCAAGGCCAAGACTGTCATTTTGATAACGGATGATCTTCACAACATAATTATAGAACCAGTCTGAAGATCTTGGCTGTAAACCAAGTCATCAGCAAGTGGAAATAAATCATTGGTAGACTGTCCATTAATCCCTAGCGACAACGTGGATGTTTGGTGTGCCCCACTACAACAGGTTTCAGACGATGGAAGTCTGTTGCATTGGCACAAAACAAAACAACCAAGTAATGACTTCTTTTCAGCCAAGGTATTAGTTGGGACAGACCTGAAGAACAGTCATTTTCATCAACGTTATAAACCTGATTGAGCATGGAAGTGAAAAAGTTACTACATGACAGTATTATGATACCAACTCTAACGTACGGAAGTGAAGCTTGGGCGTTGTTGGAAGGACACAAGTCAAGAGTGAGAGCAGTGGAAATGAGTTATTTAAGAGGAGCCTGTGGAGTCACATGGAGAGACAGGCTGACGAATGAGGATATAAAGGAGTGTTGTGGTGTTGAAGTGGATGTGATAGGAAGCGTTATGAGGAACACACTGAGGTGGTTTGGCCATGTAGAGAGGATGGAGGGTGAAAGACTGACGAAGAGAGTGTATGTGAGTGAGGTGAAGGGGGAAAGAGGGAGGGGGAGGCCGAGGATGAGATGGAGGGATGGGGTGGAGAGGTATATGAGAGAGGGGGGTGTGAGTTGGGAGCAGGGCAATGAAATGGCGGGGGACAGGGCGACTTGGAGGCGATTTGTTTGTGGCCACCCCAAACGGGATTGAGGCGTCTGGCAATAGATAGATAGATAGAGTCATAACCCTTCTTCATCAGTCAGGTTTTTAAGCTTGGTGTGAAACTCATCATTTCCTTCTGTGTCTGCATCCAGCGCTTCACCATAAGTCATCTGGTTGGACATGTCATGTTGAAGTTTGAACTGAGTCAGCCGGCCTTCAGACATCTTGAAATCTGTGATCCTTACTGGTAGCTGCTTAACGAACTTGGGGGCTGCAGCCTTTAGCCCAAATGGGACAATCATGCCACTGCCATGATGTTGTCAGAACCACTTCAGGCAGGCCTGGCCAAGTTTGTCAAAGCATGACTTGGCCATCGTCTTGCTTCTATGCCGTCACACAGTCGCACTATGTTCACCTTGGAAAAAATCTTGATGGAATGCTTGTTCTTCCACATATTCAGCAACGTGGTCTGGTGCACGTCATAATGTGCCATTAGCCATGCGTTGGTCCAGCCTTGCTCCATCTTCTTCCTGGAGAAAACAGTACAATGCCTCTTAGCAGATGGTGGAGGTACCATGGAGACAATGACCATGACCAAACTCAAGGCCAGCAGGACCTGCAGCAGCCAGGGCACCACTGCAAAAGCCACAGCTCAGCCATCACGCACAGCTAGGGTTGAGTACAGTTGTGAGCACTTTAAGGTCACAAATGTGGCACATGGAATGGAAAAACAGCACTGGGGGTTCACACCACTTGCATTCGTTTACAGTATTTCCTCCTTCACAAAAGAGCACTAGGACATGAGCACTTACAGGCCATTAGCTTTGCAACAACAGTAAATATAAGACGCCACAGAGTTGGTCACAGCACAAGGGTTTTGCGACTGCATGGTTGGAAGAGCAGAAAGCACAGGCACGTCTATACGATACGACATCCTCGGGCAAGAATGAGAGCTTGGCGGTATTCTTGGCATGTCAGGTGATCTGCACCCTTGACAGATTCTGACTGGCTGGTGCATAGCAGGCTTTTTCATTGGCTCGCACATTTCAGGATGTTCACGGTCACCAGTTGGCTACCGTTTACGAGCCAGTTGAGATGCCTCAGTGCCGGATATTGCATAGAACTGCCGGTTACGTTCCACTTTGGTGTTGAATGTTGCATAATTTTGCCTAATATTGCTTTAGTAGAAGTGAACCAGCTGTGCCGGATACTGCGATGACGGGTAATTTAGAATTTACTTTAGTTATTCTAACCTAACCTAATGCATCCTATCACAAAAAGAAAGGATACAAATACAAGGTAAAGATTTGGTAGTGTGTGATGATACTTCTTTTTTTGTGAACCTGTGATGATAATAGAGATTCATTTATCTGTAATATGCTACGGAGGACACAGGAAAAGTGAGTTAAGGTTAGTCAAGTACTGGTACCAGTATTGTAGAAAAAAAATTTCCTGATATGAAAGACATTGTTGCTGATAACAAGTACTCAGAAAGATACTAGAAGAATTCTATAAAGAAGTGAGAGTGATTGCTTAGCTCCTCCTGATGATGCCCCTAAGCCACAGTTTTACCCTGATTTTATTTTACGTTGTATGAAAACTACAAAGTCTGTGAATGTCTATCTGTCTATCTATCTGATGCCAGATGCCATAATCCCCTAAGGGGTGGCCATTTGATTTTGAGTTATTTGTTTAATGGGGAGGGGCACTAACCCTTCACCAGCCCACTTGCTGACACGTAGGGAGCACGTATGGTTTGGTTATGTGGTTACCACCCAGCATTGTAAATGGTTTCTTGGCTTACAGGAAACCATTTGGCTTGTCACTCAATGTAAAGCCACCTGTAAAGAAAAGAAGAGCAATAAGAAGTGACAGGAAAGATGGGAGAAATAGGAAGAGAGGAGGGCAGGCACAGAAAAAGAATGATAAATGCTAAGGAAGAAGTAGGCAGCACTACATCAAGTGAGTGGATGATGGTTGCCGCCACCTATCACCTTCTGCGCTGTGCTAAAAATCTTCCTCTTTATCTGTATGTACCACACTTAGAATTTTTAACTATATTTTAGAACAGTGATATAGTGAGTTTTTTTATTTGTGATGTTCTTGAAGCATACATCCTGTAAGGTATTATATATATATATATATATATATATATATATATATATATATACCTGGTATATATATATGTATACAGTACCCTCGCGTCCAACACGGTAATATTGTCATGCACGGGTCCCGTGTTGGACCAAAAACGTGTTGGACAAACAACAGAGCTTATGGGGAAAAATAAATTATTTCAGCAACCCTAGGAAAAGTCACCCTAAATACCTACCATATATCTTTACATATATTGGTACTACTGTAATTATAATAAATGGTGCTGTACTATGAATGATAACTAACCTTTTAGGATAGTGTTGGTGGGTTTGCTGGGAATGGAAGGTGGTATCCAAGGCTGTAGGTAGTCCTACTGGGTCCACGGAGGATGGCTGCTGGCGTCACTAGCGGGTAATGGCTGCTGCTCCTCCTCAACCTCCCTGATAAATCCTGCGAAACCACACTCAGAATCACTATCCTCATCCACATCCATGGAAGGTCCTGCTTCTGCCTGTCCTAGCACTCCGTAAGCCTTCACTGCTGCCAGGATCTTGTCTTGGATTTTTATTATGGTTCTCACGCTGGCTTCATTCACGTCGTAGGCCTTGCAATGTCCACTTTCCTCTCCCTTTTCTTCTTCCTCTCAATGATTTCTAGCTTGGTGGCCTGAGGGAGGTGCCGCCGCTTCTTGGGGTTCTCAGAAGGCTTCCTAGGCATCGTGAGCAGGATAAAATGCAGTAGCAAGGGCAGAAAATGCAGAGAGAAAAAAAGCACCTTCCAATGCGAATTATGCAACTGAGTGGCACTATGGCGGGAGAAATTTAAACAAAACATCACGTGAGAGCAGAAGCATTTTTGATTGGGCGACATCACGATCACGTCACAATAGCGGATGGGGGAGGCAACTTGATCAGAAGTTTTGATTGGCTGTCAGCATCACAGGAACGTCCAGTATGACCGTGTTGGACCGGGGGTGATTGTGCTAGAGGCGAACTCTGTGGATTTTGCCCACTTCTCGGAGCTTCGTGCATGTTATGCTAATGCAACCATGTTACAGTAATTAAATTGTATTAAATCGTACTAATTTTTTGCTCTCCGTGCTGGACAAACGCGTGTTGGACGCGAGGGTACTGTACATATATATACAGTAATCCCTCTAATATCCGAACGCCCAATATCCGAACATCCCCACTAACCGGACATAATCCTCCTGGGATCCAATATTCCCAAAATGGGCCAAAAACTGCAAAAAATTCGAAAAAAATCTGACTTTTTTTCCCTCCCATAATTTGAAATTCCCGCCTGGCACCAAACAGCTGTTACACCATGGTCCCTTCACCCCTTCCTTCCTCCCCCTCCCCCCTCCCCTGTCAGGTTGCCATTTGGTATTTTTCATTACCAAGTGTGGGCCAATTTGGTAATGAAAAATTCGTTTGGTAATGCATTAGAATAATGCATTACCAAATGGATTTTTCACATGTATGAGGATACACAGGATGGAGATGGTGGACTGTTTGCTCTCTCTGATTAATCTGCTACCCTACATAGTGTGAAAATAATCAACATGGTGTTAGTTATAAGGAGAGTGATTACATGTATTTCCACTTGTATATATAATTAGTGAAGAATATATGCTAGCTTTACGAATTTGGTAATGAAAAGTTATATTTGACAATGAAAGTTGAGGAGATTGGTAATGTGGCTGTTGCGATCTGGCAACTCTGTTACCCCACCAACATCAACAGTCACAGCTTAACTCCGATGGAGAGCAGATACTCATAACAGTGCAAGCCACAGGTGCTTGTTTTTTGTGAATAAACAGTGAATAAACTGCAATACCTTGCCACTAGAACACACAGGAATTTACAGTGTTGTGCAGTGTTAAGAAATTAGAATTTAGAGTGCAGAGGATTAACTGTGGACTGCAAACTGGCGGTTCAAACCAGTCCAAGACCAAGGGACTTGTAAGTACCCAGAATGTTTAATATTGTATAAACTCACCTCTAAAACCTCATTTTATGGTTCTTTTGCATTTATTTCAGTCTTTTATGTCCCTTATTGGTGTGATTTGGGTCTTAAATAGGTGCTATGCATGTCCAGAGGGAGATGTATAGGTGTTTTTCAGAGTTAGGGTCCGTAAGTACTAGTCCATAAGCTGGGGCCCAGTATCCGGACAGGACCACTATCCGGACCTGCCTATGGCTCTATTGATCCGGATATTGGTGTGGTTTCTTTATATATATATATATATATATATATATATATATATATATATATATATATATATAAAACGCCCACTATCCGGACACCCCACTTACCGGACATTGTGGGCCTGGACCTTTGGAACCCAAAAATGGCCAAAAAAAAGAAAAAATACCCCCAAAATCCGAATTTTTTCTCACCCGTAATTTGAACTTGCCGCGCAGCACCGAACAGCTGTTACACAACGGACCCTCACCCCTTCCTTCCTCGCCCCTCCCCTGTCAGGGTAGCCATTGGATATTTTTTGTTACCAAATGTGGGCCAATTTGGTCATGAAAAATTCGTTTGGTAATGAATCAGAGTAATGCATTACCAAACGGATTTTTCACATGTATGAGGATACACAGGATGGAGATGGTGGATTGTTTGCTCTCTCTGATTAATCAGCAAACGTACATAGCGTGAAAATAACCAACATGCTGTTAATTATAAGCCCTTGGCCACCCCATTTGGGATACATGGCGTCTGGCAATGGATGGATGGATGTTAATTATACGAAGAGTGATTACATGTATTTCCACTTGTATGTACAATTAGTGAAGAATAAATGCTAGCTTTACGAATTTGGTAATGAAAAGTTAAATTTGGTAATGAAAATTGAGGGGTTTGGTAATGTGGCTGTTGCGATCTGGCAACTCTGTTTCCCCCTCACCAACACCCAAACAGTTATTGCCTAACTTCGATCGCGGATGTAGCATATTGTAATGGGAGCCACAGTGCACATTTTTTGGTGAATAAACAGTGAATAAACTTCAATACCTCGCCACTAGACCACACAGGAATTTACAGTGTTGTGCAGTGTTAAGAAATTAGAATTTAGAGTGCAAAGGATTAGCTGTGGAGTGCAAATGGCAGTTGAAACTGGCCTGGTGCAATTAACAATGTGCATTATTAAACAGTTATAACTCACAGTGCAAAAAATTACTGTAAGTGCAGCACAACACTGGATTACTGAGTGTGCTTCTAGAGCACTTTCACCACTGCCAAAACGTTTCAAAAGGCGGCCACAAACATGCTGTAAGTACCCTGGATGAGGTACAGTCACTTCTAATTCCTCATTCTTTGGTTCCTTTTCATTTATTTCAAGCTTTATATCCATTATTGGCGTGAATAGGGTCTTAAATAGGTTTAAATATGTGCTGTGCATGTCTGGTAGGGAGTTATTTAGGTGACTTTCAAAATTAGGCTGGGTTAGGGTCCATAAATACCAGTCCAGGAGCCAGGGACTTGTTGTTAGTACCCAGAATGTTTCATATTGTACTGTATTTTCCATACTTACCTCTAAAACCTCATTTCACTCTTTTATGTCCCTTATTGGTGTGAATAGGGTCTTGGGTGCTATACATGTGCAGTAGGGAGGTGTTTTTCTGAGTTAGGCTAGGTTAGGGTCTATAACTACCAGTCCAGGAGCCAGAGGCTTGTTGTAAGTACCCAGAATGTTAAATATTGTATAAACTCACCTCTAAAACCTCATTCTCTGGTTCTTTTGCATTTATTTCAGTCTTTTATGTCCCTTATTGGTGTGATTTGGGTGTTAAATAGGTGCTATGCATGTCCAGAGGGAGTTGTATAGGTGTTTCTCTGAGTTAGGGTCCATAAGTACAAGTCCAGGAGGCTGGGGCCCACTATCCGGACAGGACCACTTTTGGGACATGCCTTTGGCTCTGTTACATCGGATAGTAGAGGGATTACTGTATATATATATATATATATATATATATATATATATATATATATATACAGTATATATATATTTTTTTTTCCAGAAGAGGAGATGAAGGCCTGATTTTAATCCTGAGTGCATAGCCTGTTGGCTGTGTAGAGGGTTGAGGTGAACATTGATCACCATGGTCCTAGAACCAGTCACCAGCAGTAAGGCGGGCACTATTTGCTCCCTGCTTATCAGAGCTTGGTGGGAACGATGGTCAGACCTGCAGTGGGGAATACATATAAAGACGGTGAGAAGAAAACAGTCACTATTTTATGTTTAGGAGTTTTATATAGCAAACTAAAACCTTGCTGTGAGTACGGTACCTTGATTATAGTAATTCAGGATGAAAAATGTTATTGATTGAGAAGAAAAGTGTGGCTTATGTGTCAGCGCTGTGAGAACTTTAGAAATGCTGCCAAACACCATTCTTGTATGAATAATACAACTAGAGGACACTTATGATAGTTTCCAAGAAGTTTTGTTTTTTCAGGTGTTGCCTTGGGGTGTGAGTGGAGACATCTACCACTTAGCTGATTACATTCTGCAGCAGGCTCTAATGGGACCCCTGCCAAATACCCTTATCCTGTCCTACCTCAGACACTCTCTTAGTTCTCAGGTAGGTTGAGTGACGTTCCTCCGGCAGGTTGAGTGATGTGGTGTGTCATAATTAAAATTTTATGATGCTGTCATAAAACTGAGAGGTTTTTGTACAATTATGGTTTGTATGAAAGTATGAACATTTCCATTCAGTACTATATTATGTTAGATTTCATTGTACAGTAATATGATTGAATTTTGAACCTAAAAAGTTTTGGGATATCACAGTTTATAATTGAATGAAATATGCTATGATTATTGCTTATGGTCATGTTTATGTTTGTTCATGTGTATGAAATTTCACCAGTATGGTAAGTTTTTAACTTGCAATACTGTACTTTTCTTTTGGTTTTTGGGTTTAACTAACTCTGTGGGAGAATAATGGCAAGACTGAGTGTTTATGGATTTCATGGGAAGCTCTTTCTGAAATGCTGGATATTATTCTTTTGAATTTCTTACTGGTTATGTGAAATTATTTCTTATCTAATTCACACATTAGCAAAGTAATGAATTGCTGTTATTGCAATATTATACTGTAGTTTATATTTTTTTTCTCAGATTGTTTCGTATGGTGGTGTGATTGAGAGCATCAGCAAGTATGATGGACTACACAAACCACACTGTATTCATGCTTTACTCACCCTTCTGCAGTCAATGATGGTACTCCATTAGTGTTTGTGTATCTCATGTGTTTTGCATAGAACTGTACAATTACTCAGTACTTGAGTTATTGCTAAAGGTTTTGTTAGAAGAATGATGAATTTTAATGATATACAGTACTCCCTCAATGTAGTGCTGCTCTCAGGTGTCTGCCCTTTCCTTCCATTCTCTTCTGTCTTTCTTTCCTTCATTCTTTCATTATCTTTCTGCCTACGGGTGACTTTACACTCCCTCATCTGTCTTTCTTTCCTTCATTCTTTCATTATCTTTCTGCCTACGGGTGACTTTACACTCCCTCATCTGTCTTTCTTTCCTTCATTCTTTCCACTTCCATCAGCCTGTGGGTGACTCTACACTGAGTGACAAACCAAATGGTTTCCTGTACACCAGGAAACCATTTTCTACGCTAGGTGGTAACCATATAACCAAATTTTGGCGCCTGGTGGTTTAGTGGGTAATTATTGCACTCCAATCAGATTGAGGCGGTGAAGGTTTATATCCAAGGGATGATTGGGGTTGATTGCTCATGTAATGCCACTCAGGGATGAGTGAGGCTGGTCACTCTCATCTTAAATGTCGGGACCAACTGCCTAGCCCCGAGCTCCTACGCTCCTCATGGGGCATTGTAGGATTAGATGATGGATGGATGGATACAGTACTGTAAGCCATTGTGTATAACCATAATGGAATATGTAGCTTTCAGACATTCATTTCATTTGAAATTTGTATTTGTTAATACGGTTTGAATTATTATTATTTTTATTATTATTGTTGTTGTTTGCTGTTATTATTATTATCTTCATCATCGATCTTTTGTTGCCCCATTGGAAGCATAGGAGCCCAGGGCTAGGCAAGTTGGTCCTGATGAAAAGAGTGTATGTGAGTGAGGTGGAGGGGGGGGAGGGGGGAGAGGGAGGCTGAGGTTGAGATGGAAGGATGGGGTGGAGAGGTATATGAGAGAGGGGGGTGTGAGTTGGGAGCAGGGCAGTGAAATGGCGTGGGACAGGGCGACGTGGAGGCAGTTTGTTTGTGGCCACCCTGAACAGGATTGAGGCATCTGGCAATAGATAGATAGATAGATTATTATTATTATTATTATTATTGTGGAAGGTAGGGGTGCTTACCATCCATTCACTCAGTGTAGTGCTGCTTTGGGTGTCTGCCTTTTCCTCTCTTCCCTCCTTCATCTTCTGTCTTTCTTTCCTTCATTCTTTCCTCCTCCTCCTGCCTGCTGGTGACTTTACATTTCCTGTTCTGTCCTACTTTTGTCCATTCTTTCCTCTTCCTTCTGTCTGTGGGTGACTTTACACTGAGTGACAAGGCAAATGGTTTCCAGAACACCAGGAAACCATTTATTATGGTGGGTGGTAACCATATAATCAGACTATGGTGCCTGGTGGTTTTTTACTCATCAGCTTTGTCTGTTTTTAGTAGTGTATCATATAATATAAACATCATTGAAAATGATAGTATACAGTTTATACCAATATAACCAATTTGGGGGGCAAGTAAAATCCTTGGGAATGTTTTTTTTTGTGCGTAAGTCCAGGCTGCCCTTGCGGCATTTTTTCTGATCATGTCGCACGATTATTATTAGTCATTATTCTTATCCATCCATCCATCATCCAGTCCTATGCTGCTCCATGAGGAGTGTAGGAGCCCAGGGCTAGGCAAGTTGGTCTTGACATTTAAAATGAGAGTGCCCAGCCTCACTCATCCCTAAGTGGCATTACATGAGCAGTAAACCCCAGTTACCTCTTGGATATAAACCTGCACAGGCTCAATCCGATTGGTGCACCTTAATTACCCACTAAACCACCAGGTGCCGTAATTGAGTTGTATGGTTATCACTCAGCATAGTAAATGGTTTCTTGGTGTACAGGAACCTGTTGGAATTGTCACTCAGTGCAGAGTCACCTGTAGAAGGAAGGAAGAAGATAGAATGAAGAAAAGAAAGACAGAAGAGGAAGGAAGGAAAAAAAGGAGGGAAGAGAGGAAAGAGTAGTCACCTGAGAGCAGCACTACATTGAGTGAGTGGATGGTGAGGGCCCTCACCTACCACTTATTATTATTATTAGATTCGATGATGATAGTGATGATTTTTAGTCATTATTGTTACAGTACTTACAAAAAATTAGTGAAGTAATGTAATGGTTTCAGAAAAGCGTGTCATGCAGAGGAAAACCTGAGGATTGTCTGATGCTAGCTACTTCCATTGTTGGTGGTGTAAAATGGTTGGCACAGGTGAGTGGAAGTACAGTAAAGTGTCATATCCAGTACTGGTACCTGTACTTTTAACTGTCTTTTTTAGTTATAATGTAGCAAATTTAGTTTTCTGAGTTACTTCCTTGTTATGCTGGTAGTTCTTCTTGTATTTTACTCATGCATGTGTGAACCATCAGGTTCAGTATGGGAGAGTAGCATATGCTTATATTTAGTTTTACTTGGAGAAAACTTTACATTCAATTTTTGCCACATCCATACCAACAGACCTACAAAACTTTTCTCCATGCTAGGCCTATCCCACTGCCCATTACCGTCTCACCTTAACCTACCTTTTCCTCACCACCCATCCCACCCATTTTATACCTTCCTCCACCCACCACACAGTAAACTTAACTCCTTCATGGCTGCCGGCGTCAAATGATGTTTAGCCGATAAATGGCCGCAGGCGTCGTTTGAGCGCGGCCTATAAAAAACTGCAAACATTTTTGGGAAGTGAACGAACATTCTGAACGTCTTCGGACTGACCTACAATACACTCCCATATACCTCATCGACCAGTTCAGAGCCTGGTGCTGTAATGAGTGGATTTTCAATTTTTCTGCTCCTGGCCATTCTTAAACAAGCAGAACTGCACCCATTATCTCGACCCAGGCAAAAAATATCATCTTTGTCCTCTCTTGCAAATCCCACACAACCACCTGTTTATGATTATGAATTAATACAGGCACAAACAAAAATTACTTGATAATATGCGAAAAATACAATTTTGTCTTGGTATCTTTACCTATTTGCTTAGGTTTGTTGTACTGGTTTGGATCATTCAATGCAGCACGACTTGTAGAAAACTGTAAAAACTTTCGGGAAGTGAACGAACATCTGGGACATGAGACTGACCTTCACACTCTCACACCTCATCTGTTGCTGCCAGTTCGCCACCTGCTGCTGTGACGAGTGGATGTGCAATTTTTTCACTCGTGGCCGTGCCTAAACACACATAGTTACACCCATTATCTCGACACAGACAGAAAATATCATCTTTTTCCTCCCTTGCCAAACACACAACCTCCCTGTTTACGGTTATAAATAAACACAGGCATAAACAAAAAAGACATGAAAATAAAAGAAAAATTCATTTTTGTGTGGTATCTTTACCGATTTGGTCAGGTTTGTTGCACTGTTTTGAATCATTTTACACATTCTTTGCCTTTCACAAGCATAACAGGATAGTTTTCTGTGTTCACGTGATGCTTTTGTGGGTGAAAAGAATTTCCTTCCCTTCCTGGTGATCAGCTTGTGCAAGGTGCGAATGGCAGGTCTTCTTGCTTATATCACTGAATATTATTAGGCAACAGCACTTACATACACCTATCTAAAGAGTATGTGTGCAGGGAAGGATCATTGCTAAGTACTGCATAAGAACAGTAGCTAAAGCCATTCACATGAAAAATTCTAAATGTAGCAGAAATTTCTTTTGTATAATCACATATGAACACCTGTAGTGTGCTAAGGAAAGGAAATGGTAGCGTGTATATAAGAGAGCTTTGTACTTTGTACAGGTGATGGCATGGACTATACAACAGCTGGTGGACCTGCGCACAGCCCCTGAACATTCGACAAATCTCAGCATGGCTGCTTCTATTCTTGTCCACATTCTCAACTCACCTTTCCTCACCTGTATGCTTGAAATTGGACGCCGAGAAGAACCAAGTAAGAATGGAAGTTTACTAATGGAGATATTACATGACTGTAAAGATTGTTTTATGTATATCAAAACTTTCCTTAACCCCTACACGCCAGGGGTTTTCCGACATTACCCACTCCTCCCAACAGGGGATTTCCATGATTTTGGGAAAAATACCCTTACATCAAACCCTGTTATCTGCCAAACTGTATTAGCTAGAGAAAAAATTAAAGATACGTAAGACTCACCAACCCTTTCAAATGAAAGTAACTTCAGGTCTCCAGGTGGTCCCATCGATGAGTAAGGATAAGTTAAAGATGACTGGTTTTCTGTGTTTTGGCTGGCTGTTTCCGAGCGCGTGCCACTAGCAGTGACCTTGGACTCGCTGGCCAGCTTTGGCAGCACTGACTGGTGTGGTGATTGTAACACTGTCCAGACTTCCTTTGAGGAAAACTGGAATTTTCCACTCAGTCTTTAACTTTTCATTGCTCACCATCGTAAGGATGAGTCATCACTCTGTTCATGTGGCTCCCCATAGAGTTTTCTGCCCATTTCATAGTGTCACTGTGCCCTGTAGGTGTGTGGGAAAAGAACAGCTCTTTGATTTTCTGTACTTAGTTCTTGCGTCAAATATAATCATTTCCCTCTACTAAGGCATTTATATTTGCACTTGATATCACAGTTATGGGTAATTGCACTTTGAGAAGTAAATGCTCTGGCTGTTTCATGCAGTATGGTTGAGCAGAAAATGGCATTTTTGAGCCACTCCTTGCCTCTGCCTCGTGTTCTATGCGGTAAACTCGCGCATTGAAGGGTTTTTGGTTATGATTTTTGGTCACTCGTGCACAAGGCGAATCGCGCACTGCGATGACGCACACTGTGCGAGCCTACTGTATATGTAACTCCGTTTCTGGCCGGGGTGGTGCTTACCTGGTTTTCCCTCCAGGCGCCTCAATTATTGTAGTAGTAAATTGAGTAATTTTTTTTTTTTTTTTTTTTTTTTTTTTTTTTTTTTTTTTCAGGTGGAGAATTTGAAAAACAAAGCAATGGTGTGGTGGTGGTGGTTATTGAGTAACCTTGGTCTGTCTGGCTGAGCAGACCCACCAGCCACAAGCAAAACTGCCTCTGCAGGGTTGCCCCATTCAGTGAACTAATATTCTCTTGCAGTGGACACTGGACAGTGCCTCATCACAGCAAGGTGCAGGAAAGGGGGTGGAAATTTGGTTCCTGGATGGATGCCTCATTTACATCTCCACACAGTTTATGGGCACCATAGTAGGCTTCACATCACCCCATTATTTGGTCATATGTAATAACATTTACAAGATTATGAAAATCCCAGCATGGATTTTGTCTCTGTTTGTGGGTGTTTTTCCTGCATATGAATGGTGACTCTGGTTACCAGGCTGGTCACTGGATTTCACTTCATGGTAATACTTTCAGCTCTCCTATTCAGGTCTCTCATTACAAACATGCAACAACTCTTAGGCATCTGTCCTGTCACCTTATATGCAGCAGTTGGTCCCAAAACCTTGCTTTCTCTTCCTAACCTGTATCATTACAAAGTGCATATGCAATGATCACTGCTTCTTGAGTGCAAATTTGACATAAATGCAATTCAGGTTGATACATTTTAAAGTTTTTATTCCTTTCTTACAGTCTTGAAAAAGCTATATCATTGATGAATATCTCTGGTGAAGGTAACTGTTGTATGCTGAACTGTTCCAGCCATGTTACTCTGTAGTTTGATAGCCAGTTGGATGTTTGCTTGTTATGACAAAGAGAGACTGAAGCTGTTTGTGATTGATATACTGTATTTTGTCAGACAGCTGAGAGTTTTGAAGACATAAATGACAAGCAAACAGATGTCAGACAGCTGAGAGTTTTGAAGACATAAATGACAAGTAAACAGATGTCAGACAGCTGAGAGTTTTGAAGACATAAATGACAAGTAAACAGATGTCAGACAGCTGAGAGTTTTGAAGACATAAATGACAAGCAAACAGATATATGTTCCATTAAACTGGACATTGTTAGCATATTCCTCTGCATTCTTTTTTTTTTTTTTTTTTTTTTTTATCGTACCCACCCATATATCATTCAGAAAATTAGGATGTGATGATGATGATGATGATGATGATTCAGAAGTAAAACTAAAATATGCAATACTTTTGTTCAGGTACCTGGGGCAGCTGTGTTAAGAAAATGGTAGAAGTTGAGACATTGCTAGCAGGTGCTGGTGGTATTGTTGAGAACAAAGATAATCTTATTAAGACTGTCTGGTAAGTTGCAGTTGCTTACTTTATGACAGAAGTATCTGCTGAATTAATGCATGGATATATAGTTGTAAAGAATATGTCAAGATTACATAATTTGCATAAGGAAACATGTATGAAATACTGGTCTTGTAATGTATGCAACACATGTATTCTGCTGTAACTGAGCTTTAATGATTACACTCTTTTTCATTAATATGAATGGTGTTGTGTACAGCCAACTACGTGATCACCAACCTTTAGACAGTGTGGGGAAAAAGCACAAATTTGATAGCATGAAGGTGCCTCTTTGCCACGCCATGCATAGCCTGGTCATGTTGGAGGTCCTCTCTCACACCACCCGCCATGCCTCAACTTTTGCACAACAACTACTTCTTCTTCAGCAGCTCCAGGTATGCTCACTGTTTCTTTTATTACTGTTCATTAACCCTTTCAGTCTGTTGTTTTGTTTTATTGATCATCTTGCTACTTGCAGATGATGTTATTTCTGTATATCTCTAAATACCCAGGTTGCTACCCCAAAGAAAGGGAGGTAGCCGAGACAGGACGACACACTCCCAATTTACTCATCCACACAAACACACTCATTTGCATCTTAGCCCAAAGGGGAGGAGGGACAGATTCTCACCGTACCACACCACACGAGGGTCAACTGCGCAGTTCAATCGGTGTCCATCCCCGTACCCGCACCTGACCTGATCAGCTGATCAGACCAAATGTGGGAGAATATCCCCTCAGTTGCGTCGTCATTTATTCTTCCACAATTTCTCTCCAATCATTTCTATCACGCACAGCCACTCTTCCATGCTCAACAGACATCCCTCTCGCATCCAACACTCTCTTCGCACTATTCATGGTTTTCCTCTCAGCCTTACACCTCTCACATCTGATTGGATGATGTTATTTGGATATGTAAAATCCATCCTAGACAACTTACCAGCTAACAAAGCTCCAAGTCCAGATGGAATTCCTCCAATTGTTTTGAAAAACTGTTCCCTGAACTTGCTCCTGCTGTAGCTAAATTATTCAGACTATGCATACGTACCACTTCATTCCCTGATTCTTGGAAAGAAGCCAATATCCACCCAATTACGAAGAAAGGAAATTCCTCTAACCCCCCTGATTACAGACCAAGAGCTATCATGTCTTCTCTTGGTAAAGTGTTTGAAATTGTAATTGATAAGCACATAGGTAAACATCTTGAATCCAGCAGCTTGATTATTGATAGACAGTATGGTTTTCACCACGAAAGATCCGCTATTGATATACATAATTTCCTGACTCATGTGATCCATCAGTCAGTTGACCAACTTAAGAAACTTTTGCAGTAGCCCTTGATATTTCTAAAGCTTTTGACGGAGTGTGGCACCGTTCCTTGCTATCGAGACTCCCTTGCTATGGCCTAACATCTTTTGTTCCTCTGATTTCCACATATCTGAATAACAGAAAGATAACAGTTTAAGTAGTTGATGTATATTCCCATTTCCACTTGATTCATGCTGCTGTGCCACAAGGATAAATTTTGGCTTCAACCCTATTCCTAATTCAAATGAACCCTTTTGCGCACGGTAAGTTTCGGTGAGTTTTCTGGCTCACGATTTTATTCCACCCCCCTCTCCGCCAGCTCCCCTGTGCAACTATGAAAACATGTATTCTGGCCTTATTTTTGCCACCCAAACATATGTCTATCTATCTATCTATATGTATACATATACAGTAAAAGTCCATTAATCCGAATGGCAGTGGACCGAGAATCATTTGGATTATCAGATTTTTCTAATTTTGAGGTGGGACCCCAGAGACAATTTCATGTTTAAACTGAAATTTTACCTAATGGATCACTTTTCATTCACTCATAATACAATATGACACATATTAACATTACTTTATGTAATACACAAATTTTGTACTTAATAATGTTTACTGAAGACACGAACTGTAATTGGTAAATTAAGAGATGTTATGGGTTTGTTAACGCACCTGTAATGTATAGTGTTGAAAACAGCAGTTGCAGGCAGGTAAATCCAAGTAGAGAGAGTAAGTCCAGGATTATTAATAATATGCACGTATTGTAAAAGCACAAAAACTTAATATGTATTACTGTGGAAAATTCCTTAAACATACGGTACAGTATACTGTATTTCACTTTGTTTGTCACTTTCACTCATCGTCCTCAAGCATCAGCTTAGGACTACCTGTTTCTTCTAGAGATCCTTGAGGTGCCTTCTTTGGAGTGTGGGTAGGTGGTCTTGGGTAGTCATCAGTGGATGTACCTGAATGGTTGCTCATGCACTTCAGCTACTCACAGCTATTAGCCTGCCTGACAGTCTGGGCACGTTTCTTGTAGAACTCATTTCACAAGATATGGAATTTGGTCACCTCATCCCCATTGTAATGATTATTTTGTTCAACGAAATGCACCAGTTTATCAAAGTATACAGAAGCTTCCTTCCATGAATCCTCCATGACAACACTGCCTGGCACTTTGGCACATTTGGCACCCAGTGGAATGTTTTAATTTTGATTTTTTTTACTTTTGGGAGTTTTTGTCAGCCTTCTTCAGAAATTGAGAATACTGTATTAGGAGTTTTGGATTATCTGTGTTTGAATTAATGGACTTTTACTGTATATATATATATATATATATATATATAATAAAAAAGTGAGTTTTACGCCTGGTACCCCTTTTTTGGATAAGGGCTAAGGCGTTGCCCCTGGGTAGAGGACTTTGGTTTGGAGCGTGTAGCATTTTATGACCTGATGCCCTTCCTGATGTCTACCAATGACCCTTGGGTGGATTCGATCCTCCGACCCTTCGATCAGAGCGGAGCGAAGGGTCGGAGGATTGAATATATATATATATATATATATATATATATATATATATATATATATATATATCTATCTATCTATAGCCCGACGCCCTAATCCTGCAAAGGGTGTCCGCAGACAAAACGCCTCCAAGTCACTCTGTCACCCACCATTTGACTACCCTCCCCCCAACTCACCCCCCTCTCCCTCATATACCTCTCAACTCCATCCCTCCACCTCATCCTCGGTCTACCCCTCCCTCTCCCTCCCTCCACCTCACCTACATACACCCTCTTAGTCAGTATTTCATTCTCCATCCTCTCCACATGTCCAAACCACCTCAGAGTATTTCTCCTAATCTTCTCAACCACATCCACTTCCACCCCACAACGTTCCTTCACTTCTTCATTCATCAACCTGTCCCTCCACGTCACTCCACATGCTCCTCTCAAGTAACTCATTTCCACTGCTCTCACTGTTGACTTGTTCCCCTCTTGCAAGGTCCACGCCTCACTTCTATACCTCAGGGTAGGGATCACAATACTATCATGCAGTGACTTCTTAACTTCCATACCCACCTCCCTATTTCTCATCACTGCTTTCAGTGTACCAACAACTTTCCTTCCGTACCGTACCCTTTCACGTACTTCATCCCCCAAAGTTCCATCCTTACTCATCACACTACCCAAGTACTTGAATGCACTCACATTCTCCATATCCTCACCATCCAACCTCACTGTACATTCTGTGACTTCATTCCTCTCAAACACCATAGCTTTACTTTTGATTACATCAACTTTCAGATTCCTCCTCCTACACACTGTCCCAAATTCATTCACCAAACCTTGCAACTCCCATTCATCTTCACTCAACAATACTGTATCATCAGCAAACAGCAACACCGGAAGCTTCCAAATCTCACCCTCATTCATTAGAGCCACTCCCACATCCACTGCCCTACCTTGCACCTCCTTTACAACCCCATCCATGTATATATTAAACAGCCATGGAGACATCACACAACCCTGTTTCAGTCCCACATTGAGTTCAAAGAACTCACTCAGCTCACCATCCACTAACACCGTAGCCCTAGCTCCCTCGTACATACTCTTCACAGCACTCAGCAATTTCCCATCCACTCCATATATTCTTATTACCTTCCACATACCTAGCCTATCTATTCTGTCATAAGCTTTCTCCAAGTCCATGAAGGCAGCATACACTTTCTTTCCCTTCTCTAGATACTTCTCCACTAAACATCTTAGAACAATTATCTGATCTACACACCCTTTTCCCTTCGTAAATCTCCCTTGTTCTTCTCCAACTAGCTCCTCTGTCATATGCCTAACCCTATCAATGAGTATTCTACCATATATTTTATCAGTCACACTAAGAAGGCAAATACCCCAATGGTTACCACATACTTCTCTCTCCCCTTTTCCTTTGTATACACTAAAGGAACAATTATACCTGATTTCCAGTCCTCTGGAACCCTTCCCTCTTCCCAAGCCAATCTACACAACTTCCATATCCACTCCACAACAATCTCACCCCCATACCGCAGCATTTCACCACACACTTCATCAATTCCTGGGGCCTTTCCTAACTTAATCTTCATCGCTTCCACTACTTCAGCCCTACTGATCTCTTCCTCCCTCCTCTCATCTCTTCTTCTCCCAGCCATTCCCCAACCACTTATACTCGCACTGCTCTCAGTCTCTACATGTACTGTATATATATACATATATATATATATATATATATACAGTATATATATATATATATATATATATATATATATTTATATATGTACACACATATATATATATATAAACATTTACAGGGCTCGTCAAAATTATCGAGTGCCTACCGCCGGGTGCACAATACTTATGGCCAAAAAAAAATCACCCATTTCTGGGGGTAAAAATTGAGCCACAAGTTTGCGGCGCTAGCATGACGTCACGGTACCCTGAGGCCTTCCGACGCGCTGGTTGGTTCCCGCCTCAGTTGCCCACGGGCTGCCTGAGAGAGAGGAACTCTGCTGCGTCTCCCTCTCTTTTGGCGCCATTTTTTACCGAGTGTCCCGCAGTGTTTTGGCTTTCACCACTTTGTTATGGCACCTACCCGTGAACTATCGAGTGAAATCATATCCCAGATCATTGCTCTAAAGGAGGCAGGCCACCAGACAAAGGAAATTAGTGAATTGGTTGGTGTGGCTCAATCGACAGTGCGTCGGTGGTGCACGTGGTTTCGAGTGGAAAATAGTGGTGAAGTTCCCACAAAGAAACCGCGGTCTGGTAGGCCTAGGAAATCTTCCCCAAGGTCTGTTAATGTTTTAAAACATGCAGTGGAGTTTAATCCTCGTGTGAGTGCAAGGAAAATAAAGGAGAGCAACCCGGAAGTGTTTGGTGAGGTGTCTGTGAGAACAGTGTCTCGTAGGGTCCATGAACTTGGTTACACAAGTCACAGGCCTGTGAAGAAGCCTCTTCTCACAAAAAACCAGTGACTTCGTAGGCTTGCCTTTGCTAATAAATATCTTAACTGGGGTGAGGAGCAATGGTTGTCAGTGTTGTGGTCTGATGAGGCAACGTTTAGTGTCACCTGTAACAGAGGAGCACGTGTGTACCGACGCAAAGGTAGTGACCCACTTGACCCACGGTATGTAGAAAGCACAGTTAAACATCCTGATTCACTCATGGTATGGGCTTGTTTTTCTGGTCGAGGTTTGGGGAAGCATGTAGTACGTGTGAAGAACATAAGAGTGAATCAGGATGTTTACCTGGAGTAAAGGATACCCTATGAAGCACTAAAGGTAAATAAAATGCATTATTTATATGTTTTTGATTGTTGAAAGGTTTGTTTCGTAGGAGGGACGCAGGGCGCTCGATACTTCTGACGAGCACTGTAGTAAAAAATGACCAGCTGGTTGACTTGGTTGGGTTTCACCAGGCCACCTGTATTGCTGGGCCAGGCAACCAAAGATGTACAGTATGTTGCTTGCCACAGGGTGCAGTGTGAAGCATTGCTAAAACACTAGGCAACTTGTCTCTTTAGCTGCCCAGTATAGGAGGCCACTTACAGCAGACATGTGGGGGGGGGGGGGCTACGTCCGTGTCCTAAGACGACTAGGGCAGGGAACATCAACATTAGCTGGCTCCCTTACCTGGTGATGAAGGGGGAGCACTTGGTTCACAAGATTGATGAAGATTAATCCAGTTGCCACAACTAGGCCACCAAAAGAAAGGTTGTCGTTGACCATGCTTCGAGCCCCAACACCATTTTAACCCCTTCTTTACCGAAAATGTGTTTTGATGTACCCCCGTACATCGCCAGTAAACACCCGTGAGACACCGGGACTGCTACCGTTGTACGCTGGTACACCCTCTAATGAATGACAGCTTATGGGCCTCAGGGGAGCCCGGTAAGGCTGTTTCTGAGGACCTCGGGTTAGCAACAGCTCTGTGTTTTGACAACAAAGACTGTGACGAAGTTCTGACGAATTCTGACATCATAAGATACGTCATGACTGAGTTACGGTGGCACCAATGGCTTGCTCACTCATCTGTGATGTAACCTCTTTTAGACCAATCATTATTTTATTTATAATTTCTACTACAGATATCGTACTATATTTTCTGCTGACATACACCCCTTGGCCTGCCTGAGAGAGTCAGTTACCACGCACTTGACCACAAGAGAGGGTGTATATATAGGATATTTTTCTCTCATGACGTCTCTGGCAGATTCCGATAGTGACGAGTTTATTCCTCATGAGGATACTTATTTAGATGTATCAGATGATGATGCAGCAGTGTCTGATGTGTCAGTAGATGACTGTGATCCTGAAAATGATAGCGAAGTTTATGTGAGTGAGGAAGGAGGAGGAAATTAGTAGTGAGCTTAGTGACGCTGCATTCTCGGCAACAAGTGGGTCAAGGTCGCCATCACCATCACGTGTGTCCACACACTTCATGCTCAGCTTACAAGGTAAATATATAAGCCATCCATCTGTGCAAGACATTTTTTTCAAGCCAGTTTGTACAGTAGTTACCTGGGTAACAGTACTTTAGCACAAGATATGTAAACTTATATACTGTAATGATTTATTTTATAATATTTTTTTATTACCAACATCATGCTGGGTTTATGTGATCATCAGTATACAAACAAATAATAAAAGAGTGAATGGTTTCGACGTGGCAAAAAATATACACTACCCCTCACACTACGGGAGGGGGAGCTATCAGGTCGGTATGGGGGGTAAACGTAATGTTTACACTGGGGGGAGGGGTCGGGAAAGAAGGGGTTAAGGTAGTTGACTTCAGTGTGAAGCACATTGATGTGTGTCCAGTTTCACTGAGCACCGTTGAGAGGATGGTCACATGGAGAGGTTGAAGAATGAGAGATTAACTCTGAGAGTGTGAGTGAGGTGGAGGGGGGGAAAGGAGGGGGAGACTGAGGATGAGATGGAGAGATGGAGTGGAGAGGTACTGTAGGCCTCTATGAGAGGGGGTGTAAGTTGGAGTGAAGGCAGCATAATGGCAGAGAACAGTGACATGGATGTGATTAATCTGTGTCCACCTTTTATGGGATTAAGGTGTCTGGCAATAGATATATGGATAGATAAACTGATAGACTATGTTGATAGATTTTCCAGGTTTTGTACTTTTCTCTCCTGTTTCAGAATCTTTCCCACTTCATAGTAAGTGGAGGAAAAATTGAATTTCACTGATGATGATCTTGATTATTTGTTATTGTGCTGTACCTGACAGTATTCTGCAAGCACCAGTCTGATGGTATTGTAATAATACTTTTTTTGTCACTTTCAGGGTCTGAGCACTGAAGAATTGTTCCTGGAATTATTGCGGAGTAGTTTTCTGGGTCTGAGTTGCCCAGAGTATCAGCCCTACCAGGAGCTGAAGTGGGTGGGCTTTACCTTCATCAAGGTCCCCTCCATCCTCAATACTATCCACCTTACGTTAAACGGACCAGGTTAGCCCTCTCTTACCATCAGCTCTGCTTTGGTTTGTGTGTGTGTGTGTGTGTGTTCTTACATAATTGTTCTTACCTAATTGTATCTTTACAGTAATGAGTCAAGCTCATACTGTCCCATGTCTTAAGCCATTTTTATCGTACATATCCTTAAATTTATGAATTGTCTTGGCACACACTGTTTCATTTGGTAGTGCATTCCACTGATCAATTGCCCTATTTAGGAAACTTAATTTTCTTACGTCTTTATTGCCTCTCTTTTTATGCAGTTTTTTGCAGTGTCCTCTTGCTGATACATCCCTATAGGTTATGTAATAATTTATGTCTATTTTCTCCTTCCCTAATACTGTATGCATTTTTATTGCATAATCATGTCTCCTTTTTCCTTCTCTCATGTAGTGTAGGTAGATTCAGTTTTTCTAGTCTTTCTTCATAACTTAGATCCCTAAAGTTTGGTACCCATCTTGTAGCAGCCCTTTGAACTTTTTCAATCTTATCTCTGTGTTTTTGGAGATGAGAATTCCAGACTACTGATGCATACTCCAGGGTTGGTCTCATGAATGATGTTATTATCCTTCTTAGCATGTCTTCATTTATGTATGTGAATGCTATTCTCATACTTGCAAGCAGTGTATACATGTTCCGTACCTTCTCACTGATGTGGTCAGCCGGAGATAGTCTGTTATTGATAATCACACCTAGGTCCTTCTCTCTTTCTGGTGTGTGTAGGGTTTTACTTCCTACCGTATAATCCCAATCAGGTCTTTTTCCACTTTTACCAAACTTGATTATATGACAATTGTCCACATTGAATTCCATTTGCCATGTATTGCTCCATTCATGAAGTTTATATAATTCTTCTTGTAGCTCTTTACAAGAGTCTGCATTAGTAAATCTCCTTTGTATTTTTGCATCATCATCAAACATATTTAGATAGCTTTCATTTCCAGTGTTGCTATCTGTATCATTTATATACACTAAAAACATAATTGGTGCCAGCACTGAGCCCTGTGGAACTCCACCAGTCACTTCCCACCATGATGAGTAATTTCCCCTTAGTACTGTTCTCATTTCTCTTTTTTCGAGAAAATCCTTTATCCAACAATACTGTTTGCCTTGGATTCCTCCTTGATGGTACAGTTTCTATAAAAGTCTTTGATGTGGTACTGTCAAATGCTTTCTTGAAATGTAAATAGATACTGTCCACACATCCTTCTCTTGTCGGTAATGTTTCTGTTACTCTGTCATAGTAGCTCAACAGATTAGTAACACATGATTTTCCCTTTCTGAAACCAAACTGTCTTTCTGTTATAATACTGTGTTGTTCTAGATGATTTCATCCATCCATCCATCATCCAATCCTACATTGCCCCATGAGGAGCGTAAGAGCCCGGGGCTAGGCAGTTGGTCCCGACATTTAAGATGAAAGTGACTAGATGATTTACCCAAACTTTTCTTATCAGCTTTTCTAATACCTTGCTTACAACACTGGTTAGTGATACTGGTCGGTAGTTGAGTGGATTTTGTCTGTTCCCTTTCTTGAATAAGGGGACAATGTTTGCTTTCTTCCAAATATCAGGTAGTTTACCTTGTCCCATGGTATCCTTGAAAATTAAAGATAATGGTTTACTTAACTCCTTTGCACATTCATGTAGAAGTGGTATGTCTCTCTCCTGTACCACGTCAAATGCTCTTGAGTAAAAGCTCAACAAGTTGGAAACTCATAACCTTCCACTTCTAAATCCAAACTGACATTCAGCCAAAATATTAATCTCTTCTAGATATTTTATCCATCTGTCTTTCAGGATTCTCTCACACAATTCTGCGACCATGCTGGTTAGGGACACTAGTCTATAATTCAGGGGTTCTTCCCTGTTTCCTCCCTTATAAATTGGTACCACATTTGCCCTCTTCCATTCTTGTGGCACTTTCCCCTCTTCCAGAGAACACACAACTAAACTGTGAATTTTATCTGTCAGTTGTTTTCTGCATTCCTTCAGTACCCAATTAGAAATTCCATCTGGTCCTGGGGCTTTCGTTACATCTTGAATTTCCAGTAATTTATACACTTCCTGTACCTCCACTTATATTTCTTTTATCACCGGTACATTTCTAATCACTCTCTCTTCTTCCACAAACTCCTTTTCGTTTCATTTTTGTTTCATTTTTAAAGGCTCCACCATGCTTGCATGTGTCGGCCTTGGTCACCTAATGGCGGCTTTCCACGCTGCACGATCCATTGCAGCCTCCCTGTTCAGTCCCTTAACCCTGAGGTCACACTTAATGACCTCGTCCCATTAGTGAAAACCGATTGGAAATATTTGTTCATTATTTCGGCTTGCACTGCTGCATCTTTATAGACCTCTCCTTCTACTTTCAGTTTGGTGATTCCTTCCTTTTGTTTCATTTTGCCATTAACAAATCTATAAAACAGTTTGGGTTCATCCTTACTTTTGTCTATTATACCTTTTTCAAAATTCCTTTCTTCTTCTCTACGTATTCTTGTGTATTCATTTCTAGTTCTTTTATATTCTTCCTTTGTTCTGTCGTTACCTCTCTTTCTCCAATTGTTCCACACCTTATCTCTCTCTCTTTTTGCTGTCATACACCTTCTACTAAACCACTCCTTTTTCCTGTTTTCTTTCCCTCTTACTCTTGGTACAAATTTTTCCACTCCCAAATTATAGAGGTCTAGAAAGATATCCCACTTCCTCTGTATCTCTCTTGTTTCTCTGAATTTTCTCCAATCTGCATTTTCAAAAAAGTTTCTCAATCCTGTAAAATTTGCTTTCCCAAAGTTGTATCTTCCCTGTCTATGAAGCTTGTCTCTTGGCTCGACGTTTCCTATTAACATGTAGAACTCAATGACCACGTGATCACTTTTTCCCAAAGGACAGAGATATTGGGGGAACATGTATGTGTGTGTATGTATGTGTGTGTGTGTGTGTGTGTGTGTGTGTGTGTGTGTGTGTGTGTGTGTGTGTGTGTGTGTGTGTGTGTGTGTGTGTGTGTGTGTGTGTGTGCATGTGTATATATATTTATCTAGTTGTAGTTAGTGGTAGATGGTGGTGACCATCATCCACTCACTTGATATAGTACTACCTACTTCTTCCTTGGCCTTTGTCATTCTTTTTCTGTGCCTGCTCTCCTCTTTTCCTATTTCTCCCATCTTTCCTGTCACCTCTTATTACTTTTTTTCCTTTACAGGTGGCTTTACATTGAGTGACAAGCCAAATGGTTTCCTGTAAGTCAAGAAACCATTAGCAGCGCTTGGTGGTAACCATATAACCAAACCATACATGCCCCCTACATGTCAACAAGTGGGTTGGTGGAGGGTTAGTGTCCCTTCCTATAATACAAATAACTCAAAGTCAAATAGCCACCCCTTATAGGATTATAGCATCTGGCAATGGATAGATAGATAGATTTATCTAGTTGTGATATACAGGAAATGAGCTATGCTCGTATGGTCACATCTCCATTTCTCAACCAGTTAATCTTTGCTTTAACCTCATTTAAGTTTTTGGAGTGGATGATCTCTTTGTCCTAGCTATTCCACAGGTCAGTGCATCTGTATGTAAAACTGTATGTTTTGATATCCTTCAAGCAACTTGCCTTTTTCAATTTCTTTTCATGTCTTTGTGTTCCTCCCCCATCCCATACAAACAGATCATCCCTGTCATTTGTGTCTACTCCCATTATGGCCCTGAACACTGCAGTCTTGTCACCCCTCTCTCTTCTTCCTTCTAAGTAAGGCAGACCCAGCTTTTCTAGTCTTTCCTGGTATGATAGATCTGCCAGACTGGGGACCACCTTTGTTGCTCTTCTTTGTATTCTCTTGATATTGTTTATATCTTTCTTTATATGTGGGGACCACAACACTTCCTCATATTCCAGCCTTGGGTAGATCATAGCCACTACCAGTTTTTTCATAATCTCCTCATCTATGTATTGAAATGCCACTCTTGTTTGTTAGGAGCTCATATGTCCGTCTGACAGTCTTATTAATGTGTTTTTTGGGAGACAAATTATCCTGGACCAACACTCCCAGGTCTTCTCTTCTCTTGCTTTTGTGATTGGGTCCTTTCTCTTCGAGTAATTTAGTGATGGCCTCCTAGTACTTTTACCCATTTCCAATATTTTGCACTTTTTTGCATTGAGTTTCATTTCCCATACCTGGCTCTAATCGTAAATCCTGTCCTGATCTTCCTGTAGCATTTTACATTCCTCTTCAACTTCTACTCTCCTCGTGATCTTTGTAGCATCTGCAAACTTGAACAAGCTTTCCAGGAGTAGGCTATAAAAAAACACAAGTTTATGAATGGTAGGCATGTTTTAAGAAAGGCAACATGTCAGTCCAAGACTCTCCTTGTCCTGGCCACCTTTTGACCTCTCAGACAGATGAAAGCATTGAGAAAATTTGACAGGCAAGCCTGGAAGATCACTATTGATGAACTACTGGAGGCCACAGGCATTTCTTGGAGTTCATTTCAACGGATTTTGACACAATATCCTTGCATGCACCAAGTCTTGGCAGAATTCATCTCCCGTCATCTAATGGAAGATCAAAAAACAAATTGTGTGAATGTGTGTCTGATCTTGAAAGAACAGTTGAGTAATGACCCATAATTTCTTTCAAGTGTTATCACAGGTGATGAGACCTGGGTTTATGGGTGTGACCCTGTAACAAAGCAACAGTCCAGTCGGTGGAAGACGCTAACATCTCCAAGGCCAAAATAAGCATGTCAGGTCAAGCCCAACATCAAGACTGTTAGTCTTGTTTTTTGACATTGAGGTAGTTATTACAAAGAATTTGTTCCCTGCGGACAGACTCAGAACCATAATTTTTACATTACAGTGCTGAAGCATCTGTGGGAGAGCATCAGGCACAAACATCAAGAGAGTGATGCACCCAGAAATGGTTCTTGCATTGCATCACAACAAAACTCCATCACACACACTGCAATGTCAATTCTGCAGTTTTTGGCCACAAACAGTCATTGTTGCTCTGCACCTCCCGTCATGCTCACCGGATCTCTTTCTCTGTGATTCTTTCTTGTTCCCTGAAATTAAGTTATAAAGAAAAAGTGGAAGATTTTACAACTTAAAAGACATCCAGGAAAAAAATCCAGGAGTCTCTGGACAAGGTGACAAAAGAAAACTACAGGAAGTGTTTCCAGGAATGGGAAAAGTGCCAGGACAAGTGTACAGAGTCCCATGGGGACTACTATGAATGGAACTAAAATGGATTTGCTGTAAGTTTTGTAATGAAGGTTTATGTTTACAATTCCAGGAAATTTGGGGTCTCCCCTTGGATGTGAAGAGTCCTGTACAGTAAGCCCTTGAAATACAAAAACCCAAAGTACGAATTTTCGATGGTACAAAATCGATTAATATAGGACAAATTCCACAGTACGAAAATATCTGTCTCGATGATACGAAAATCGATACTCGATATGAAAGGAAATGCAGAGATAGCCCGATTATCCAGACTATATGATGTGAAGAAGTGCCTGAATAGTCTGAAATAATGATTAATCTGGCGGAAACAAAACACAAGTACTGTTAGATTGATTTATTTACCGGTAAATGTACAATGATAGACACAACTATCTTCCCAGTTCAGTCTGAAGAATATTTACACCAGGTGAAATACAATGAAAACCCTGTTTCTACTAGTGCGTGTTTCAAATGGATCGATTTTTCCACACTGTATTCGTCAGACTTTGGGAAGATACTTGTGTCTTTCATTGTACACTTGAAGCAGCAGAAAGACCTTACCAATTCAATTCATAATCCTCCAGCTTGTTTCTGTAATTTTCTGACAACTTTCAGTTTGGCAAATTACTTTTTCTTGCTGAAAAATTTCCTCCCCGTTATTATCGTCACTTTCCCCTACAATTGTTTCCAGTGCAGTGGAAGAAACTCAGCGTGCTCAAAGGTGGATATCGTTTCCCAATTTCCCAACTGGAGGTTAGGTTAGGTTAAAATTATTAGGTACAGATAAGCTCGGTTAGGCCGGGTTTAGTTAAAAACACTTAGGGAAGAACAGTCCTTTCCGCCATTATGTTAACGAAATAAACAAGAGTTGTCACACCAGAACAGCTAAAAATGACGGGGAAACAGATTTAATAAGAAACGTTTACTGTATTTACCAACCCAGAAATAATCTGAAAAATACAACCGACTATCAGGAGGAACTGATTTGGTAAGGTGCTTTTACTGCTTAAAGTAACACATATGTTTAGCCCCCTCAATGGCTGTGGGTTCAGATATTTGCCTGCTCCCGTGGTCGGCCTTGGGACCATTTTTTCAAAGTTCTAAAATCAATTTATTTTTCTTACATATGTGAAAAGACACCTCTGGCACACCTGGCTTTTTTTTTTTTTTTTTTTTTTTTTTTTTTTTTTCCTAAACCCATCCTGTGATTTGCTATGATTCGTGTAAGAATTAATAAAATTAGGATGCGTGTTACATCAGCATGTATACATCGACCGAAAACATCTGGGACGAAGTGAACTGTGAACGCCAGACTGCTTGAGCTGGTAGAGTGGGGTCGTGTAAACACACCAGTGACCCTCATTCCCCTCCCATAATTGCTCGCAGTTTTTTTTAGCTCACCCTAACTCAACGTCACTGACACCAGTACAGTAAGGCGTTGTTCAGGGCCAGCAGCTATGAAAGAGATAATGGAATACATTATTGTTTGTATCAGTCCTCTCTCTTTCACACACACACTTAAGAACAAACAATAGAATGAGCAGTAAATCTACACTAACTCAAAGGAGCAGAAATAACTGTGCTCAGTCGGTCCGAAATATATTGGGAAGAGTGATACCGAACGAAGAATGTGGAACTGAATGCTAACCTACGAGAACATGTGGGATGAAAAAGTAATTTTTTTCTGATTAGCAAATACTTTTGTTCCATATCGTCTCTTAAAATTGTAAAACCCATAATCTTTCGTGTAAGCATACAGCCTAAAGACCTTACCAATTCAGTTCATATTCCTCTAGTTTGTCTTCTATACTTTTCTATTTTGAGGGTGGTAAATTATGTTCCCTTGCAGAAAGAAACTTACTCAAAATTAGGACACATGTAACATAAGCATGTTAAACATTGGCGAATACATCTGGAGTGAAGAGAACGCCTGACTGATGGTATGGTAGAGTAGGGTCATGTACACACACCAGTGACCTTCGTTCCCTTCCCGTAATTGTTCACAGTTTTTTATAATGCCCTAACTCAACGTCATTGACACCGAAACAGTGAAGTGTTGTTCAGGGCCGGCAGCTATGAAGGGGTTAATGGAATAATGTATGAAAATTCAAAATGGGTGCAGTGCATAGCGCCGCACTCGCTTGCCGAGAGAAAACGAACTAACCCCTCTCTGGTAAACAAATTTTCGCGCGCTTCTCAGTTGAGTCCACGTCCCTCATCTCTTCACAGCCTTACTGCACGAGAGGATATTTTTGCAGCCCTTCACCTTTTCATATTGTTCCGCCATGCCTCCCAAGCGCCTTGCATCATCTCCAGCATTGGGGGAGCAGCACCGTACTCTAATTCTGGAAAGGAAATTGGAAATTATAAGACCCCATAAGGAGGGGCAGGAAGTCTCGGAGATTGGGCGTGCTTTAGGCGTTGCTGTTTCCACCATTGGGACTGTGACGAAGAAAAAGGAGATGTACAAGAATATGGCCACCTCTTTCTCTACAGTTGTATACAGGTATTGCTTACTTCTTAACAGAGGGGAGTGAAGTTTAGGTGGGGGCCCGAGGGGATCCTGGAACACATCCCCTCATTTATATGTATATTTCAATGGGGAAAATCGTTCCAATATATGAAATTTCGAATTACGAAAGTTTTTTTTGGTCCCTATCCCTTTCGTATATCAAGGACTCACAATACTTTCTTTCACCATTTCAGGTTCCTATCTGACCCCATCTTTAAGTGGGAAAATGATTCTAAATGATAATGATAAGTTTTATGTTACTTCATGCTGTGTTACACAGAATGCTTAAATTCTATATATCTATCTATCTATCTATTGCCTGATGCCATAATCCCGTTAGGGGTGGCCATTTGACTCTGAGTTATTTGTTTTACAGGAAGGGGCACTAACCCTCCACCAACCCACTTGATGACACGTAGGGAGCACGTAATTGTTTGGTTATATGGTTACCACCCAGCGTTGTAAATGGTTTCTTGGCTTACAGGAAACCATTAGGCTTGTCACTCAATGTAAAGCCACCTGTAAAGGAAAGAAAAGCAATAAGAAGTGACAGGAAAGATGGGAGAAATAGGAAGAGAGGAGGGCAGGCACAGAAAAAGAATGATAAAGGCCGAAGAAGAAGTAGGCAGAACTACATATTCACAATACAGTAAACCCTTCATAAATTGAACTATATGTGGATCTAGGGTAGTTCAGCTTACAAATTTTTTGACTAACTGGAAATAATTGTAAAAAACTATATTAGCCCCCTCCCCCTCAGTAATCACCAGTTATGTACAATTACTTGTTTATTAACGCTAAACTAAGGAAGCATTCTAAAGCAATAGAAATAAACATTTCGGCACATGTTATAGGCTAGGCCAGGATAGGAGGTTGCATAGGTGGAGGGATGCAGTAGTCACTTAATTATGTAAAGTTCTGCACTTATATACTTCACTTTACAATCAGTTGAACTAAAATGTAACACTTGGGATATAATAAACTAAAATGTAGCACTTGGGATATAAGAAAGTAAAATGTAACCTTTTGAATAAACACTAAGTCATGCCTCAGCCAGAGTTCGACTAGCTGGAAACTGTGCCTTCTGCAGGGTCAACGTATCGAGGTTTTACTGTACTGTAGTTCTGTAATGTCGTAACAGACATACATTTGTATCAGTAATTTTCATTTATTAGCCCCTTTAATCATGATGCTGCCTCTCAGCTTTTCTTGCTGTATGTATCTGTAAGCTGGGTAGAAATATAGAGGATTGAATACTGTCTTCTGCACAGGATCCACAGCCTGGTGAAACTTCAAAGATGGCTGCAAACCGTGCTCTTATGTTTGACATCTCCTTCCTGCTGTTGTGTCACATTGTCCAGCTGTATGGAATTGATGTAAGTAAGCTCTCTTCTCTATTCTGTAGAGGTCGTCTTATATATCTTTGTTGTTTGATAATACAAAAGCATAACTTGTACAGCAGTCTGATGATTAACTAAGAAGACTTTATTTTTATCATTATTATTATCATTCCTTGGGGGAAGCAGCCTAGGTATATAGATAGATAGATAGATTTTTTCTTTTGGCACCTGGTGATTTAGTGGGAAATTACGGTGCTTCAACAATCGGATTGAGCTGGCGAAGGTTTATATCCAAGGGATGGTTGGGGTTTATTACTCATGTAATGCCACTTAGTGATGAGTGAGGCCGGTCACTCCCATCTTAAATGTCAGGACCAATTTGCCTAGCCCCGGGTTCATATGCTTCTCATGGGGCAATGTAGGATTGGATGATGAATGAATGAATGATATTTATTTTTTATTTTTTGCTACTACCAGTCATTGTTATACAGTTTAAGAAAGATTCCTTACCATGAAGGAGTAAAAAAAATCCCAATTAACCTTCTCCATGCAATAACACAATTTGTACTTAATTCATGTTACTGTTAGACTATAATAGTTTGCTAAGGAAAACCCATTGTGATGAATGGGTTGAGATAATGTAGTACAGTAGTATCTGTTCATAAGCTTTAACCCTTTGGAGATGGGATGTTTCCATCAACAGAGTGAAATTGGTAACAACTAGCATAAAATTATTCAATGTCCCAGGTCTCATTTGTCCTTTTTGGCATAAAAAGCATCTTTTATAACAATACAGTTCTGTAATTTGTTATACTTGAAAGAAAATTCTGCATTTGGAGGCTGCAATAGGATTATTAGTACATTAAAATGTGTTAGCGGCATAAGAACTAACAGTCAGGAATAGGAGCATTGGGGTGGTAGGTGAGGGCACTCAACATCCACTCACTCGATGTAGTGCTGCTCTTGGGTGGCTACCCTTTCCTATCTCCCTTCGTTGTTTCCTCTTATGTCATTCTTTCCTCTTCCTTCTGTCTATGAGTGACAAGCCAAATGGTTTCCCGTACACCAGGAAACCATTTACTATGCTGGGTGGTAACCATATATCTAGACTATGGCACCTGGTGGTGTAGTGGGTAATTAAGGCACTCCAGCCTGATTGAGCCTGTGTCAGTTCATATCCAAGGGGTGGTTGGAGTTTATTGCTCACGTAATGGCATGCAGGGAAGAGTGAGGCTTGTCACTCTCATCTTAAATGTCCCAACTTACCTTTCCCGGGCTCCTACAATCCTCATGGGGCAGCACAGGTTTAGATGATGGATGGATGGATGGTATGTGGAGTATTGTAGATTGCATAGGATAAGAAACAGTGAAGTCTTGGCCATAATGACATCTCCACCTGCCATGTGGGGTTATGGACAGCATTCTGCATGGCCATAAAAATTAGGACAATAAATCATGTGGGTCAGTCAGCCAGAGTTTGTCATAGGCTGTGCTCCCTCCCTCACTCAGCAGTGTGGGATCATTCTGACATGTGTAATATTAACTTTAGTAAAGCCCACTTTAAAATAATAAGTCCATGCTGTAGAGAAAATCTAAGAACATTGGAATACATTTGTTAAGACAGATTATTTTCTTCTTATGCTTTTCTTGATGGAAATAATAAGTAGAATGATCTTCCTTTCTCATTCCTACTTTAGGTGCTGGTTTCAGAGAAGTGTGAAACTACAGTAAATTATGTGGGTGACTCGGCCAGAGTTTGTCATAGGCTGTGCTCCCTCCCTCACTCAGCAGTGTGGGATCATTCTGACATGTGAAATATTAACCTCAGTGAAACCCACTTTAAAGTAATAAGTACAGTGTGGGTCACTCGGCGAGAGTTGTCATAGGCTGTGCTCCCTCCCTCACTCAGCAGTGTGGGATCATTCTGATATGTGTAATATTAACTTTAGTGAAGCCCACTTTAAAATAATAAGTACATGCTGTAGAGAAAATCTAAGAACATTGGAATACATTTGTTAAGACAGAAGATTATTTTCTTCTTATGCTTTTCTTGATGGAAATAACAAGTAGAATGATCTTCCTTTCTCATTCCTACTTCAGGTGGTGGTTTCAGAAAAGTGTGAAACTTTTGTGGAGCAGTGGATGAAGGAGAACATGCCAGAGCCTGGCAGAGTCAAGGCACCTCTTGTGGCCACACGCACTGACCAGAGTGCCGTTGAAGAGTTCATCAGGGAGGTCAATGTAACAGATTTGGAGCATAAGTACAAGTTAGTCGATTCATATGTGTTAAGTTTTCTGATTTCACAGTCCTTTGAATTGTCCACAAAGGAGGCACACTCATACTAAAACTGTGGTTATTGTGAAGGTACAACCAAGTCTGATCTTATCAGAAGAGGATCCAAGTTGGGTAAAACCTATATCATCACAAACACAGTTTTCTGTGTATGTTTATAATTCATCTGATGTATTTTATATATGGTTAAGCGTATGTATGTGTGTGTTTTCTGTGCTTTTGTCTCTTACTTCGGTGTTTGCAGTAGTCAAACCCCGATATGTGATCCCGCAATAAGTGATACCCAAGCTTAATGATGTGGGTAGAAATACCACCGTACCCCACCTAACAATGGCTGAGATCCGGTTTTGCAGTGTGTCCTGCTTTGTATCGTCCGGGAGCGATGGGCTCAAAGTTTAAATCACACACTTTTCCGCAGCAGACTTAGCCCGCCCACTTGCCAGGATGCGCGGAAACACTCGCGCAGCCGCGCACCCATTGCTCACCCCCGCATGAACCCATATTGCTCTTCTTACACCGCCCATCACGGAGTGAGGATCTCTCTTACGCTTGCCTTCCCCACATCGTGTTGTATCACCAATATTATGCAAGCCACTGTCGTAGTGCCTCGTAACTGTGTCCCAGGAGTACTGTGAGTAGGACAGTGATACTAACCGTGTGTGGAGTGCGATTTTTTGTTAATTTTGACCTAATTGATTGTGATCATGTCTGGTAAGGGCATTGCATGTGGTGGGGCTAGTGGTGGTAGTGGTAACCCTAGTTGGGGTGGTAAGCAGCCTGCTAGTGTTGGAGCTGGTGATGTTCCCATGAAGCGCCCTCGTAAAGCTCTGTCGGTTGAAGTGAAGTTAGACATTCTAGAGCACCACGACAAAGGCGAGGGTGCATGTGCTGCCGCACTTTGCAGCAGTTGGTGAGGGTGTGTGCCAGCGACGACAGGACGATGGTCCAGTCATTCTGGAAGGGTTATAACATATGCCACGCCATCAAAAACATCGCAGCTGCATGGAGGGAAGCAGGCCAGCCCACCATGAGTGGTGTGTGGCACAAGCTATAGCTGGAGTGCATACATTCCTTCACCGGCTTCCCCGAGGGCATGCAAGCACCGCTGGTAGAATGGGTGCTGTAGGACATTGTGCAGCTGTCGGACAAGGTGGGCTTCGGGGAGGTCGACAAGGAGGAGATGGAGGAGGTCCTGAACAACCACAGGGAGAAGCTCAACAACGAGGAGCTCCTCATTGTGGGGATTCAGCAGGGACACCAGGAGGCAGAGGAGGAGAAAGTCACTCCTGAAGTGTGAGCCCTTAGTATGAAAATTCTGATGGTGATGATGGCCAAGGTTGACAAGGCCATCGCACTTGTGCATACTCACGACTCTGTCTCAGGACAAAGCAAAGGCACATCAGATCAGCTGGTGGAGGGGATGAAGGTATACTGGATGATGCTGGAGGAAATGAAGAGGGCAGCCAGGCAGACTACCATCACTGCCTTCTTCAAACAGGCCCCCACCATGCCAGTGACCTGTAGAGGATCTCTCCAGCCCTTGACCAGCGGAGAATCTCCCCAGTCATCATTCAGCAGAGGAACACTGAGGGCTTTCTCCCGCCGAGGACATTGTGCTCAGCCCCTGGGCCCGTACTTATAAAAACTACATCATAGTTAGGTGAAAGTTATAAATGTGAGACTTAAGGAGCACCTCATCATAACTAAGGTGAGACTTTGTTAGGTCGAAGTCACAAGCTGCTGAGTTAGCGGTTGGCGCTGCGTAGCACTTGAGAGTTTCGAAAAATGAAGAAAATCTAAGAAAACAACAGAGAAAAGATGCTACAAAAAATCAGAAATTACTACGATATTTTCTTAAATGTTTTCAGGGTAAAGTAAACAGTCAAAGGCTTTTCGTCTCATTAACTCTCCTCCTCTTACTGACTCCCTTCAACCTCTGTCTCTTCGCCGCACTGTTGCATCTTTATCTCTTTTCTATCGCTACTTTAATGGTCACTGCTCCTCTGAACTGTCTGCTTGCATTCCTCCACCTCTACGACGGGCGCGTAGCACCCGTCTGGCAGCAAACTCTCATCCCTTTTCTGTCCAACTCTCTAATGCAAGAGTTAACCGTTACTCCCAGTCTTTTATTTATGCAACAGGTCAGCTCTGGAACTGTCTCCCTCTGTCTGTATTTCCTGCTGCCTATGATCTCCAGTCTTTCAAACGCAGTGTGTCTAGGCATCTCAAAATGATCGGATCTTGAATTTGGCTCTCTATTGTATTTTGTTTTTCTCTTGGAGGGAACTGTTACTGCGGGCTCATGGCCTTTGGTTCCTTCTTCCTCGGATTAAAAAAAAAAAAAAAAAATTAAGATTAATGTCATTTTTGAGGAATTATTAATTTACCACTTTGTGTTGTGGACGAGGACATGTTGCCTCTCCACACCACCCTGTAAACAAACACCACCACCGCCATCCAAGCATGGAGAACTCCAACAGTGTAACAAGCAAACGTTCCAGAAAGCAAAATTGGACCCCGATGCCACATATAAGCTGGCACAGTTGTATCTTGAGAACATACACATGCTGAAGGGGGTTAAAGCCTTGTTTCTTGCCGTTGGTCTTGTTAAGGTCTCCCGCACCAAATCGGTCACAAAAATTATGCCTGCACGGTCCAAACAATATCTCTTGACCAGTTCTGCATCACTTAGCTCGTTAAGCACATCTTTCCTTTCACGAAAATGTCTTGGTTGGCGCTGGCGAATTTGTTGTAATTGTGGTGTGGCGGCCATCTTTACTGTTATGATCGAGTCATAAGCCGCGTCCGAAGCGCTATAACCACTCGGGAGGGGTCTTAAGCTATGACTCAGTTTAAGTCGAACATAAGGACTTATGACTCGCTCCTATGAATTTAGGACAGACTTTCGCCTTATGACTCAGTCTTAGTGTTTTATAAGTATGGGCCCTGGTTCTGGACCTCACCTCAAGCCGATCCCCATCTTCCGCGTCACCTGAGTTTCCACTGCTGAACTCAGCCACTCCATCACTATCTTCCTCGCCTTAGCCTCGATCTCTGGCACCACTTCGGCCACTGTCTCTGTTTCCCTCGCCACCATGTGAGCCACTGCATCTATCTCTTTGCCTCACCACCTCAAACAGTCATCGCAGCTGTCTCCCTTGCCACCTTGTCTGCCATCGCATTGCATCCCATCGCCACCTAGTGAGTCTTTGCATCGCACCCCATTGCCACCCCCAGAGCCATTGCATCAGTCTCCCACTACCATCATCCCACCTCGCCAGGCTTCCTTCCCCTCTGACCCTCCCCTGGAGATGGGGTTTGAAGGCTTTGAGGAGGAGGAGTGAGTGCTAAGGAGCACCACATGTACCCTAGCCTTGGGGGAGATAGCAAGGATGACGACCAGGACCAGACATGGACTCACAAGACGTCAGTGATGATAGGAATATGATATTTTTTTATTTTTTATGATTTTCAGATTTTATTTGTTGGTTTTAGTGAGTTACTAACAGGTTTCAGACTTAGGTTAGCTTGCTTTACAGCGTTAGGCCATTTAGATTGCCTATATACCTTATTTTTGGACTCATTGTGGTGGGTTTAGGACTTGGTTGCGGGGAATCCCAAGGCTCAAAAATGCATCCCTATACTTTACATGTTAAATCAGCCCCGATATGTGATATCCCACTTAGCGTTGGGCTTTTTCTTAATGCATCACATTGTTAAACCCAGGTTGACCTGTACTATTATGCAGATTTGTGAATTACTAATTTGTTTTATGTTTCATGCACAGTATTACATCTTTTTGTTGAAAGGAAAAATACAGTTTAGTACAACAGACTGTTTATTTGCACTGCTATTGTGTCTGCAAATTTTACTGCACAACTTGAAATGTGGAGATCACATCATTGAAGCTCATGATATATTGTAATGGTGAAATCCCCCAATTTTTGTAGAGTACCTCCTTTGGTTCTCATGAAAAATTTGTATCCCCACCTGATCATACGTGACATTAATTGCAGTACACATACAACCTCTTGGAACATCACTGCGCATAAAGAAGACTTAATTAGAGCGTACATATGGTTAATTAGTGGTGATCACTTTCCGTGACAGAACGGAGCAGTGTTTGGGAGTCAGGGAATGGGTATCTTTAGATGATGACTTCTGTAGGGTAAAATTGGGCAATTTTGCTGTGTACGGTGGTTTTTGCTAAATACAAACTGCCACATATGGGATACAGTAATCCCTGTACTATCCGGACGCCCACTTTCCAGACACCCCACTTACCGGACATTATGGGCCTGGACCTTCGGAATCCAAAAATGGCCATAAAAAGAAAAACATCCCCCCAAAATCCAAATTTTTTCCCACCCGTAATTTGAAATTGCCGCTCGGCGCCGAACAGCTGTTTGCACCATGGCTCCTTCACCCCTTCCTTCCTCCCCTCTCCCCCCTCCCCTCTCAGGGTTGCCATTTGGTATTTTTCGCTACCAAATGTGGGCCAATTTGGTATTGAAGAATTTGTTTGGTAATGAATCAGAATAATGCATTACCAAACGGATTTTTCACACGTATGAGGATACACAGGATGGAGATGGTGGATTGTCTGCTCTCTCTGATTAATCTGCTAGCCTACATAGCATGAAAATAATCAACATGCTGTTAATTATAAGGAGAGTGATTAATATTCCATCCATCCATCATCCAATCCTACGTTGCCCCATGAGGAGCGTAGGAGCTCGGGGCTAGGCAGTTGGTCCTGACATTTAAGATGAGAGTGACCAACCTCACTCATCCCTGAGTGGCATTACATGATCAATAAACCCCATCCATCCCTTGGATATAAACCTTCACCGGCTCAATCCGATTGGAGCACAATAATTACCCACTAAACCACCAGGCGCTAAATTTGGTTATATGGTTACCACCCAGCATAGTAAATTGTTTCCCGGTGTACAGGAAATCATTTGGCTTGTCACTCAGTGTAGAGTCACCCACAGGCAGAAGGAAGAGGAAAGAATGAAGGAATGAAAGACAGAAGTGGGAGTGTAAAGTCATCCGTAGGCAGAAGGACGAGGAAAGAATGAAGGAAAGAAAGATAGAAGAAGATGGAAGGAAAGAAGGATGGAGGAGAAGACAGGGCAGACACCCGAGAGCAACACTATGTGAGTGAATGGATGGTGAGCGCCCCCACCTACCACAACACTTTTATATATAATTAGTGAAGAATAAATGCTTGCTTTATGAATTTGGTAATGAAAAGCTAAATTTGGTAATGAAAATTGAGGAGTTTGGTAATGTGGCTGAGTTTCAGCCTTGCAACCCTGCTCCTCCCTCACCACCAGTTACCGCCTAACTGTCATCACAAGTGGATGCTTATCACAATGGATGCCACACATGCTTGTTTTTGTAAATAAACAGTGAATAAACTGCAATACCTCGCCACTAGACCACATGGGAATTTACAGTGTTGTGCAGTGTTAAAATTTTAGAATTTAGAGTGCAAAGGATCAGCTGTGGAATGCAAACTGGTGGTTCAAACTGGCGTGGTGCAATTAAGAGCAGAATGTGTAGTGTTAAACAATTATAACTCACAGTGCAAAGAATTACTGTAAGTGCAGCACAACACTGGATTAGTGTACGTACTTCGAGAGCATTTTCACCACTGCCAAAGCCTTAGAGAAGGTGGCCACAGACGTGCTATAAGTACCCTGTACACTGCTGTTTTCCATAACCACTTCTAATTCTTCATTCTCTGGTTCCTTTTCATTTATTTCATGCTTTATGTCCATTATTGGTTTGAATAGGGTCTGAAATAGGTTTAAATAGGTGCTTTGCATGTCTGGTAGGGAGTTATTTAGGTGGCTTTTAAAGTTAGGCTGGGTTAGGGTCCTCAAGTACTAGTCCAGCAGGCTGGGGCACACTATCTGGACGGGACCACTTTCTGGACATGCCTATGGCTCTGTCACGTCGGATAGTGGAGGGATTACTGTATATTTCAAGAGCAAGAGTTTACACACCCGATGATGTAAGTCTCGTCCAGGTTGACCGAGTAGTTCACACACAGCAGCGCGGCAAAGAAAATAATAGTTACCCTTCCCAGTCTGGCGAGAGGAGGTACCTCGCAGAAAGTGACCTCATTACAGTGATTCACCTGTTATGGAAACTGTAATATGACTATATATCTGTAACATAAAGGTATCTATCTATTTATCTATTGCCAGATGCCACAGTCCCGTAAGGGGTGGCCATTTGACTTCGAGTTATTTGTTTTACGGGGAGGGGCACTAACCCTCCACCATTCCGCTTGTTGACACGTAGGGAGCACGTATGGTTTGGTCATATGGTTACCACCCAGTGGTGTAAATGGTTTCTTGGCATACAGGAAACCATTTGCATGTCACTCAATGTAAAGCCACCTGTAAAGGAAAGAAAAGCAAAAAGAAGTGACAGGAAAGATGGGAGAAATAGGAAGAGAGGAGGGCAGGCACAGAAAAAGAATAATGAAGGGTAAGGAGGAAGTAGGCAGCACTACATCAAGTGAGTGGGTGATGGTCGCTGCCACCTGCCACTACATAAAGGTATAACATGGCTTTATGTGTGCAAAAATGTTTCACTTACCATAGGAAAACAAATAATTACAACATTAAAGGAGTAAAAAGCTTTGGCATAGAGATGTAACCCACAGAAATATATGGTAATGCACGGTAAATTTCCAATAACATACATTACTTTGGGCTAATAACATACACACATATTACCATACATACACTACGTATTGCTACAATAAAAAAGCAAAGTCTTATTTTAGGTTATAAAGTGTAATAAAGCCGAGAAAAGACTCCTTATTTGATGCATCACGCGAGAGTGTAGGGTTGTAGCAGAGAAGGAAGGTGGAGGGAGGGTGGGGAATTTCCGGAGGGAGGAAGTGAAGAGTGTGGAAACATCACTCATTCAAGTAGGAAAGAGAAATGGTGAGGGATACGTCTCTTGGCAGCCATGTCAGGGGAGTCAGGTGAGTGGAGGGGGGGGGCAGGAGGGGAGTCACTGCTACAGCCAAACCTCACCTCTATGCTGTAGTGGCAGCAGGAAGGGTAGAAAGATTGGGATATGTCACATAAGGCATCAACTGAGGGGGTAGGTAGAGGGAGAGAGATGGCAGAGGGGGGGCTAACCCCCCCACTCTGTTGGCGGGCTGGAGCCCTCCTCCCTCCCTCTCAACTCGTAGCTGGTGTGGTCTTGGAGCAGGTTACATTAAGTAAGAAGTGGGAAACTTTGAATGCAGTTTTGTATTGCAATTGATCTATCGCGCTTTTTAGGCCAGGGTGTCAGAGTAATGCAAACCCCCATAGGGCTGTTTAGGGTGTTAGGGGTTAAGCTGGGGTATTGCATCTAGGGGTTTTGTATATCGCGATATTACTGTATACGGTATATATACAGTATATATATAGTGAGAGAGAGAATTTGACCTTAAAAATTTAAATTTCTTAATGCGTTTACACTTTTTGCGTGGCCTTGAAGTCGAGGTGGAGGACAGAGCAAGTTTTGGAGGCCGAGGTCAAGGCCATGACGCAGAGACCAGTCCTTAGCCCTGTGCCTGATGTGTACTATGGCAACCCTATACGTGGAT